>NC_056595.1:20986046-21143546 GCF_018340385.1 Cyprinus carpio
AAAAATAAATAAAAATAAATTATTTGTGCTTATAATAAGAAACATTACACATCTCATTAACAAACTGGACAATTTTAGATATCCATAGCACAAATTAATGAAATCACCTGCAAATTGACAATTATCCATTCTCACCTGTGAGTATGTGTCTTGAATGCTGTAGTCTACCAGAACCATGATAAGAATGGCAATAGGAACTCCAAAATCTCCAATAACTCTTCTTAGCTGTAAAAACAAAAATTGACCAAAATTGACTTATTTTAGACAGAAGACGACAAATAACCACCTCACGTTTCTTTATAATGTTCTAATCACTCAATATTGTTTTCACTTCATCTGATAGCAGCTTACACTGCCAGGAAAGAAGGCACTGTTTTTGAACTTGCGCAGGTAGAAGGCGATGAAGAAGGTCCCAGACATAAGCACCAAGGAAAGCAGAGCAGTATTAGGTTCACCGACCACCTTCACCGTCTCTGGCGTACTGCTGTTCAATGCTAATGGACTTAAAGTGACATCCTCCGTGCTTGAGTTATATGTTGAGCTGTTCACATCAACCGTAGCAGAGCAGCGTCTCAGAGGATGTTCCTGGAATATCTGTGGAAAACACCAGCAGTCAGGAGGACTTCATGATCATATATGCAGACAAACATCACCAGAAGATGATCCAAACTACCTTGGCCAGTTTTGAGAAGGTCTCGTAGATGAAGATGAGAGAGATGAGGATGGAGAAGATCTCCTGGGTGAAACGTGAGACAAATCGGACCAGGAAGCTGCCCTCAAAGGCCACCATCACTACTACGATGATGATGAGCCAAAAACCGATCCAAACCCGACCTGTCAGGTACTCCATATTATAGCCCTTACAGAACTGGAGAAGAAAAGGACAGATGATCATTTTTTTATTTATTCATGTCAGCATATGCAATTTTATTCATACATGCTACAACAGATATAGATTCAAAAATAAATAAATAAATAAATTCCAGTGAGCTGTTTCAATATGCAGCCGGTTTCTACATATATAGCCATCTGTTTGAATAAGACCAACCCTAAATTTTGTACAGTATATACAATTCTATGCAAGATTTTTAAATGTACTTCTGGTACAACTTTTTTCAGAGACCATCTTACAAAATAAGTCCTTCAAAATTTTAGTAAAAATTTTTGTTTTTTAGAGAAGTTTTTGTTATAATATTTTCATTTTGTTGTTTTTTTTCACTTTTATATATGTGCCAATGAGCCAATTAAGCACAGACCAAGGAAATGCTGTATAAATAATTGAATCAATGGTCGTTTTTGGGTGAACTTGACCTTTGACAGCATATTTATGGTACTGAGCATATTTAGCATATTTATAGTAGAGAATCTGGTATTGTAAACTCACAGAGAAGAAAGCTTCTTCAAACACCAGGATTGGTCCAGAGAAGCCCACCACCAGAAGTGGCTGAACCCCGAGCAGGCAAAACAACACACCCTGAATACAAGTGGCCACAATCAGCTCCGACACGCCAATGAGGCCTTCAGTCTTCTCACCTGTACACACAAGACTGAATTATTCAACGGAGAGGTCCTGTCAGTAAAAGCACAGACAAAATGGAAAGCGCTAGTGTAACCGACCTAAAAGGCCTCCGAATGTGATGGTGGGAGAAAGAGCAGCGAAATAAATAAAGATGACAGCAGCCATGCACTGGGGGTTCAGCGCATCCTTGAAGTCACTGATGTACTTTGGGTAACGGCGCTGGGCGTCACGGATCAGTCCACCAAACAGACGGCCTGTGCGTCGTAAAGGGTCGTCTTCTAGTTTTAAGGGTGCCAGCAAGGCCTCTGATTTACACAGAGAGAGAGAATATGGGATATTATGAATAAAACAGGATACTGGTGAAATAAACGATGAAGTTGCAAAATAAAAAAATGCATGCACACACACACACACACACACACACACACACACACACACACACACACACACACACACACACAGAATGCATTAAATAAAACAAGTGAAAGAAGACAATGGAAAAGCAAAAGGAAAAACCACAGCAAAAAGAAAAAAAACAAAAAACAAAACAAGAAATCTACATAACATGAAAATCTAAACAATAAAAGCAAAAAAGGCAAACAAAAATGCAAAACAAAAAACAATACACTAATAACAAAAACAAGCGCAATGAAGAAAAGCAAAAGGAAAAACAAAACACACTCAAAACAAAACGTTTAAACAAAATGAAGAAAACAACAACATAAAAAGCACAAATAACAAAGACAAACAAAAACCAAAGGCAAAATAAAACACCAAGCACAAAGAAGAGAAATGTAATAAAGAAAAGCAAAAGAAAAACAAAAATCACTTATCAACAAGCACAAACCAAAAAATAGATAAAATTAAATAAAAACAAACAAAACACACACAAATATAAAACACAAAACAATAAACCAAAACCGGAACTAAAGCAACACAGGTTGATGCAGACCTTTCTCTTCAAGGCTCTTGGGCTCTTTGGACAGTAAGGCCACTTCCTGCTCCTCTCTCTTACGGAGCATCTCTCTTTGGAAGTGAGCAACAGACCGCAGGAGCTCTTCACCGCCTAGTTCTGATGGAGGCAGGACAATACTGCAGTCCAGAAAACCATTGATGGCATTGAGCAGGTCCTGCCGATCATCTGCCAGATACGCAGATTCATGAAATTGCTGGAGAGAGATCAGATCAGATCAAGTTAATACAGGATATAGGCATTATATAGTCTGAATTTTTAGCACGGAACAATGCTTTTCTTTAAATTTGTGCAGTGGTGATTCACAACCGTCTTTCTCACCTTGTCAGACATGAGTGTTGAAATGGAGCGTCCGATCTGGTGGTAGTCCATGCTGGTGCTGGGAGGACCAAGCAGCACAAAGAGAAACCGAACAGGAACTGGAACCTCCAACACAGAGTCCAGTTCTACAGCTTCCTGAAGTCGAACAAATGCCATGGTGGGCTGCTCCAGGAAGTCAACACTGCCTAGCAAGACATCAATACATTTCATTTCCTGTTCTTAACCGTTCTTAACCGTTTAAACAGATGAACTGATGTTCATATTTTTCCAGGTTATTTTTCAATTCTTAAAGAAGTCTTATTTGAGTCCTTTAGGACTGGTTTCAAATTATGATAGAAATCCAACAGTATTCAGAATCAGATTATAATTGCTTACCAACAAGTACGACAGTGGCTTCAGCATTTTCCGGAATTTTCTCCAGAAGCTTAAGTTCATGTTTGGATTTGGATCTATGCATGCCTATGGATGTAGCAGAATCTTTCTGCGAATAATGAGACATAAGAACACTCAGGAAAAAAAAAAAAACTGAAGGTTTGAAGAGATAGACTCCAATCCAAAATACAATTAACAAAACATAACATAACATAACATAACATAAACATAAACATAACAGATGCTAATTTAGCAACTTTTTTTTTTTATTTAAAATGTATTTAAAATCAGCATAACAGCTTGAAAAATGTTGTTTCTATTGATGTTGATTTTTCATCTTTTTTTTCTTTATTTTTTAAATTTAAGGTGCTATAATAATTACAATTATTTTTAATGTCTCCTATGCTCACCAAGACTTTATTTTAGCAATAAATAGTAATATTGTGAAATATTATTTGTGAAAAAAAATTTGAAATAACTTTTCTATTTTTGTAATTCCAATGTTATAATATTTCACAATATTTCTGTTTTTACTGTATTGTTATAACATAAATGTAGCCTTGGTGAGCATAAAAGAATTTCAAAAACATAAAAAATTATTTTTCCAAATGTTTGGTAGTATGCATTTTTGTAAAGAACAAAGTAAAAAAAATAATAATAATAATTATATGTATATAAAGAGAGAGAGGTTGCCCTTCTCATTTAAACCATAATCCAGTTTAGACACTTCCAACCAATTACCTCGTTCTTCTCAATGTCAATGTGAAGTGAGCTGTCTTGACTGTTCCTTGTGGGCCCCATGAGTGGCTCTGTGACGGAGAGGACGGAGAGTTCAGAGAGTTCGGGGACTGGGGGCAGGTGGTTACTGCTGCTCTGGTGATGGGTGATCAGAGAGCCCAGGCTGGCTGCTGAGATGTTTCTGGGGAATGAGGAGCTGTGCTCCTTCTCATCGCTCGGGTGACTAAGGGAGGGAGAGCAAGGGAGCCAGCGGGTAAGAGACACTAGGAGAGACTGTGAAGGCTCATGTGTGGATCTACATAGGGACGGGTGGTGGTATGGCGAATGGTGTAGAATAGAAAGCAATTATATGGAAATAAAAGGCCGTAAGTGGGGTAAACAGATTCAGACCTCGAAATCACATGCCATTTCTTAAATACTGTTTTTTGTACATATATCCGAGTTCTACCTGTGCTTGAGTAGAAGAGCACGGAGGACATTGGCTCTGTCCTCGGCTTTGATCTGATCTGAGATGATCATCTGTTCCACCACCTGATGGGCGATGCCAGGTAGAGTCTTCTGGTCCAAGTCCAAAAGCACAGCTCCTAATGAGAGGAATCAAACATGATAATCTTCATTATCATTAATGCAATCAATATAATAAAACATGTTATAACAGTTAAAATCTCTATATTCGAACTATACGTAATCAAAATACAAAAATCTAAAAAAAAAATTATTAATGCTGTATATTGTTATAAAAAAAGCTAGATATTAATTATGATGAAAATATAAGTAGTGGAATAATTTTTATATGAGTTTTTTTGGGGGGACTTAGGTTGAGGTTAACCTTGAAATAAAATACAGAACTACCACATTTTGCTATAAGTTTGATTGCATAATTGCTGTTAATAGTGTTCATCGTCTGTTTGTTTACGTCTTTAATTGATTTTTCTGAACATTTCTGCCGTATGCACATAAACTGAGTCATCACTAATAAGCTACCACTAAATATTGTAGAAACGTAATTTTCTGTAAAGTTGCTTTGCAATGATTTGTATCGTAAAAAGCGCTATACAAATAAACTTGAATTGAATTAGTCTGCGTACATTTAATGTTAATTTATAAATATATACTACTGTTCACTAATAATTAACCTTTGTTCAAAATACTTTAAAATACATTTAACAATTAACATTGTACTTAGTGTTGATGAATAATATGCATGTTTATCAAATTTTCAACTTTACGATTTTAAGTTAAAAACACATGTATAATACATTTATTTAAGTATATTTAGGTATGTGTATATTTTACATTTTGTGACAAACCACATTTCTATTAAGTTTATATATATATATATATATATATATATATATATATATATATATATATATATATATATATATATATATTGCCCATAATTTTTATTTTAAAATTACATAATATTTTATCCATTATGCACATTATTGCTCACTTTTTAGCTTTTTTAAAAGTTAATTTAAATAGTACAATTATTTTTGGCAGATATATTCCTTGTATTCCTCTCAATGAACATATTAATTATATATATATATACAGTAGTTTAAAGCAGTTTTAGTAGCATAGCACATCATGCAGCATGACACTGTGGTGCTTTTGCAATTAATTATGCTATTAAACACTGATATCACAACAAAAGGCTCTAACCTGACATTAGCTTTTCACTATAAAACAGACTTTTCTGCAGGTTTCTCCAGGTTCTCACCATGAGAGATGGTTTTTCTCAGCTCCAGCAGACTGCGGAATGACAGCGAGGCAACGTGTGGTTTCCCCCAGCGGTCCGTCTCCTCCTCCACATCCTCTTCAAACTTGATCCAGCGAGCCGTTTCTCTCCACTGCATCTCCTGGTTTTTATCCATGAACAGCTCATTCAGCTCCACAAACACCTGGTGCCAAAGAACATGCAATAAACGATTGAAAAAAAGGCTACTAAAACACCTTACAATCAAAAAGCCTACTACTATCTAAGGTCTTTCTTTGGAAGAATGCAACTTGCTAAGGTAGTTAAAGCAACAGACACCAGCTATGCATTTCAACCCTAAGTAACTTGTACCTCAACTCAAGTTAACATTGGTTTGATCTGCCTTAAACATCAACAATATCAACAGCATGTGCATGTATACAACAATAACGCATTTCCTGACCTTCTGATGTTGTGCAAGCCGTCTGGAAAAGTATAAAAGGACCATGCCGTTAGAGCAGGACTGACTGATGAGATGTCAGGCATCGATGTGAACACCCACTGGTGTTGTTTAGAAGTAGAAGGGTCCATAAATACTCATTTAGCCTAAGACTGAGCTGGTTTACCTGTCTAGAGGGGGATCTGAGGAAAAAACCGGGGAAAGGGGGGGAGCCTGGGAAAACGGGCGGGAGGATCGGGGACGCAGGAGGCGCAAGGGGGCTAGCACACAACCAACGCCAAGCCAATAACCCTAAAATAATTAAATTATTTCCCTAAATTACACCATATTCACTAACCAATAAATATACATACCCCATATACCTATCTGAGGGCGTTAATAAAACATGGCTCGCGGTGTCCCGTTACCCGAGCTGATCTTTTCTTTATTTCAAGGTGTGTGAAAGGAAAGAAGTTCATTCATTTTTAATCAGGTCCTGCCCCCTAAAATCCTCCTTTTCTTTGTTGTGAAGGGCAGCGGGCTTGTCCGAAATAAAGTGGGAATGCAGTGAATGAGCCTCAATCTGGGAAACGGACTAAAGACTCTGAAACAACCCATCAGGACTTTGTAAAGACTTCTGTAAAGACATCTGAAACCTAGCTAGTTACGTCTACGATAACAAATTTGTCCCAAAATCCCAGCCAGAGGGAATAGCCCTAAAACTTTTTTCTGTCCAGAGGGAATAGCCCTAAAAAACCCTAGCCCTAAAACTTTTTCACAAAACATTTGGTTACACCTTAAACAAGCATTTATGTCAACTTATTGGTTCCCACAGTTTGATAAATTAATATCCAAGACTTTTCATTGATCCAGATGTTTATGATTACTGGATAAGGACTGAATTTTTAAAGAGCTCTTATTTTATTGATGCTATTTTTTATATAATATATATATACATAATATATATATATATATATACATATATATATATATATATATATATATATATATATACACACATACACACACATACATACATACACACAATATACACACACATATATACACATATATATATATATAGATATATATATATATATATATATTATAATATATATATACACAACAATATTATTATATATAATATATATATATATATATATATAGCTATATATATATATATATATATATATATATAGATAATATATAAAAGAAAAATACATTTATAATAAAAAAAAACTATGTATATATTTTTTTTACATATATATACATATACATATATATATACACATATATATATATATATATATATATATATATATATATTTTTTTTTTTTTATAAACAATTTTTTTAATAGGTTTAACATTTTTATTTCCATTTATTTTTTCTGTTTTTCCATGAACCTTGGGGTTAATATACTAGCTTCAACCAAATTACTGACATTAACTGGTAACCAAGCTAGAGAAACCAAGAAACTAGTATCTGTGAACAGGTGTCTGACCTCATGTGGCGTCCGGTCCAGCTTGCGACTGCGTGTGCTGGGTTCTTTGTGGTCTTTGCTGATGTGCACCACCTGACCCTTCATGCTTTTCCTGACCAGGTGTCGACGTACTCCAGGAACATCTTCAAAACGATGGCCTGGAAGAATGGACCAATAAAAGCATGTATATTATTTAATTAAAAGGCTACAGTTTGCCGTTTAATATTTTTATGTTTTTAAAAGAAGTCTCTTATGCTCTTAAAGGCAAAGAACAGCATTTATTCGAAAAAGCAATCTTTTGTAACACTATAAATATCTCTACTGTCATTTTTTAGCAATTTAATGCATACTTGCTAAATAAAAGCATTAAAAACTACTAACCCCAAACTGTAGAATGGAAATGTAAGTGAAGGACTTAAAATAACCTTTAACTGATTATTTACCACATTAAAGAAATTCAAAACACTGCACTGTACTATAAAGTATTTTTCAGATTTTCATTCAAGATATATTTCTCCCAGGATGCAACTCAAATCAATCAAATGACAACATTCACTAGGTAAAATCTCATTGGCAGGGTTGAGAGGGAGGTCATCGACTTTGTTCAGGATCAGGATGAAATTACAGGATGGTGTGGTTGCCTAAGTTTTTCAGTGTATAAAGGGTAGTTGAGGGGGTTATTGTGGGTTTGATGGTCTGGTGTGGGTTTAGGGTGGATTTTATGTAATGGTGTGAGTCCAAAGCCTTTTTCCCACATAGCTAGGGCGAGCTGAAATTCACCTTTACATTATCAAAAAAAGGCGTTCACACTCTAAATGATTTCCAAGGACAGATGAGAGCTGACAGTGCCAGAAATCACTGGTGATGAAAAAGTCAAGCAGAGTTTAACTTACTGTTGATTAACTGTTTCGGTCTATGAACTGATGTTCTAACATACACAGGTCAAAAGAAACGGTAGACCGTAACCGTGTAAGTCCTGTCCTCGAGCATATGCCAGCAGATGGGCCTTTTCCCAGACTAATTAATGGCCTGTATAGCAAGACGAAGAACGCTGATGGGGTTTATTACAGGAACCGCTGATATACAGCTGAAGTCTGATAAAGGTTTGTCCCGCTGGGCCACAAAAGACTCTTGCTGTGAAGCGTAGCAGGATGCTTGGTACAAATCTCCTGAGAGACCTTGAAACTAGTGGAAACTCTGACTGACTCTGACAGATCAGGTCATGGATTTGTGCTTTATTTGCTAATATATTCGTCAAAACAAGAACTACCAAAAAACATCACTGTTTAAAAAGGTTTAAAATGTTTTTAAAATAAGTTTCTTATGCTTACTAAGGTTGCATTTATTTGATAAAACATACAGTAAAAACAATAACATTATGAACTAACAGTTTTCTATTTGAATACATTTTAAAACATAATTTATTCCTGTGATGCAAAGCTGAATTCTATTAGGAATGTGCATTAAAAACTCACTTTTAATGCCGTCCAGGTCGGCCGAGGCCAGGGTCTGTGCCTCAAACTCATCAGTGGGGATCCGCTGGTATTTGGCCTGCTCGGCCCCCGTCATGTTGCCCGTGCGACGTCTCTCCTGAAGGTCGTAGCTGCGACTCGACACACGAGGCAGAGAGCTGGGTTCAGTGGCGCTAGGGGTCGGAGGAACAGGGTCAGATGGCCTACAACAGACAAAATGAGACCTTGTCAACTACATTTCATTAAACCACTAATACAAAAGCATTATAAACAAGCAAAACTTTACGGAAAATCAACAAAAAGAATAAAAGACTTACTATTTTTGAAGTGTTAGTGTTTTACTGTTCTACAAAGCTAACAAAGACCTTTATTAACACGGTAATAATGCAAAACCTATTATACGGAGTTAATGATAGTAAACAAAAAATGTCATGCTGTTTACATTATTTTTTACTGTCGTAAATAAAGTGAGGTTCATTAGATTGAAAAGCTTTCAGCAAATGAATAAAGCATTTCATTAAATCAGTTTGCCTACAAAAGACTCATCACACAAAAGCATAAACATAAGCATTATAAACAAGCAAAACTTCATGAAGAGTCAACAAAAAGAATAAAAGAGTTACTATTTTTGAAGTGTTAGCTTAATAAAATAGAGGAAATAATACATTTTGTCAGTCCACATAAAAAAAAAAAAGATGTTACTAAAATTATGCTCTAATTTTTTTTAAATTCTGACATAAAAAGCTTACATCTCAGAAAGTCTGAATATTCCCTTCAGATATATATAATTTTTAATTGTTTAAATTTTTTTTCATTGATTTTGCATTTACTTTATCAACAGATACATTTTCATAAGCACTTACCTTTAGTTTAAACTTTTCTGAAAGCTTCCTCTTAGACCAAAAAACCCCCAAATCCCTATTAGTGTTAACTTTAATGAAGAACAGAAGAAAACAACCTGCTGAAATGATCTGACAATGAATCCCGATGCTTGTAAAGACACCCCTGCATTTAAAAATATGAGAAAGCAGAAAGGAAAGGTGGAGAGCGCTTTATAAAAGCAAAGTGCGGTTGCTAGTAGTAACGGGTGAGTGATGTAGACAGTAGAGATGAAGGTCTGGAGAGCGGCTGATACCCCGCTGCTATCTGAAATAACTGGTTCTAGGTAACGAACAGGGTGTGCTGTGCACATCTGATGATACGATTTACAGTAAACCAAGACCAGAGAGGCGGACGCTTTACGGGTCAGGATACGAAACCTGCAATGTCTACCACTTCAAATGAGTGAATACTCCAACAAAACTCCAAAATGAAGACTAAGAAACTATGCAACACTCTGAGAACTTCCCTTGAATTTTTTTTTTTTTCTTTCGGTGGTGAAGCAGTTTTCCACAAAATTACAAAGTTTTACACAAAAACGTGTCCAGGTATTTTTTAACAAAATTATTGATGAAAAAAATGGTTGATGAAGATGATGAAGGTTTGTTTGACATTAAGATTTTTTTTTATTATTGCAGTATTATGTATTTTTCATGACAATTAAGAACAAATTACAGCCATATTCTCATTACTGAAATGCATGTGCGTGAGTTACCTTTTTTTTTCATAATGTATAAATACCATTTTATAGATATTGCATGCTTAAGGAACAATTTCTAGCTGATTACATATTTAATTGCTGAGTTTAATTTAACCAAAAAATAATTCACTATAGAAATTTCCATGACTTTTTAATATTATTATCATACTAATGAGCTGGAAATCATAATAAAAATGTTTCATAGTTCCAGGTTTATGCATTGGGAACCTGAATCTTTTTTTTTTTTTGCATTAAATTAATGGCAATTTAGGGGAAAATATCCATAATTGTCAACAAAATATTTAACAAAATATATAAACTTTGTATATTTAATATTTAACTTTTAACTTTGGTCCTAAAGCACAAAAGATATTATAGAGATATTATAGTTAACTAAAACTATTATAACAATAATAATATTATTAATAATAAGAAGAAGAAAATAAGAAAAAATATAAATAAATAATATATAAATATACATGTAAATAAAACTTGTTTTATTTCAGTTAGTTGCCATTTCTCAATTTTATTTAGTCTGACTTAAAGTACTAAAACACTAAAACTGAAATAAAAATTAATAAAAATGATACAGACAGATAAAAAAAAAAGTATAACTAAATAAAAAAAAAAATCCAAAAACCGAACAAAATTATTAAAACTTTAACTAAAACTAATATTAAAACAGAAAATACAAAACTAAGAACTAATTCAAAATATTAAAAAAAAGGATATAACAGTATTTCAATGATACTAAAATAACACTGATTAACCAAAAACAAAACTATAATTTCTCTTTTATTTTATTTGGATTTTTGGTGTAAAATCTAAACCTGGACATGTTCCTGACAGCTTTTGTGAGATGTTTTAATGTAGATGTAGTTATCATATACTTAAATTATCACACATTATACATATAGTAAAAATACATTAATATAGGATTTCCAGTAACCCTATTTTTTACTTTTACTGTAGTAACAAATAACTGTACTAAATATGAACTGTGATTGTGAACTATGTAGGTGTGCGATGTGTCAAAGCTTTGCCTTCAAGTAATTATATAATAACATAATCTTTCAGCATATTTTGCATATATGACAAAGCTAAAGCACCGCAGCAGATGGACTCACTCAGTGGGTGTGCTGTCCTGAGGCTCTGCACACACAGCAGACGAGGGGACGGTCAGGATTTCTCTGGCAGGAATAGGTTCTGAAGTCTCGGGTGTGGATACATGAGGCTCGTCATCTGACAAGAAGAACTGGACAAGAGATAAAATGATTAAAATAACCCAAATCTTTTATAGCTAGGAATTCAAAAACAGTGAACAAGCACTTAGAACTTGAGATTGTATTATTAAAAAAGGGTTGTTGTATTTATTTTGAGATTTTTTATATTTTAACAAATGAAACCATTCAATTTAATGCTGAACTTCAGACATTGAGGTTACCTGAACACTGTGTTTTGTAGGTGCTGGGGTGGCGCTCTGGCCCTCCGTAGCTTCTTCATCTTTCACCTCCTCCTCATCTTCACCCTCCTCGATGGATAAATCACAGCTGGGGCTAGAACACACTCTGAGGTCCTTACTGCTGCTCTGTCTCCTCTTCCTCCCGCTCTTCCTCCTGCTGTCTCCTGGGAGTTTGGACAGAGGGTGGTGGATGTGATGGGACGAGTGACGGTGATCTGGAGAAGAGTTTCAGTTCTGCATTTTCACATTTTTAGCTTTCAACATTTATCAGGGATCTAGATTATTTTTTATTTTTTTTTAATCTAATTATTTTTTTAAATGGTGTAATCAAGGTATAAATTGAAACATCTTGTAACGTGCTACTATAAGATGAAGTTTTTATTTGTACAATTGCAATTATGATTGAATGTTACTTTTGTACTATTGCTGGATCCTCCCAGGGTTAATATATTTAACTAAAACTAAAACCATAATAAAACATTTTTATTACTTGAAATAAAATAATAGTTTACTAAAATAAAAAAAATAAAAAAAAATAAAAAAATATAAAATAAAATAAATAAAATAAAAACAACTTATTTTTATTAAAAAATATATATATATATTTCAGCTAGTTGCCAAGGCAAAATTTCTATTTTCGTTTAGTTTAACGTAGTACTTTTATAACTAAACCTAAATAAACTAGAGGTAATAAAAAAAATAATAAAAACTATACAGACATAAAAAAAACAGAAAAAATAGGAAATATATTTAATTTAATTATAATATATATTATTTTAATGTATATTATTTTTATTATAATATTAGATTTGCTTTAATTGTGTTGTTTTATATATATTTAAAATTATGTGTGAATATGTGTGTGTGTGTGTGTGTGTGTGTATAAACATTTTCAAAGTTGTCCGAAAAAAAAAATGTTTTTTTTTTTTAATGCAAAATAAAAAATTAAAGTATAAGATAAAAAAACTAAAATGTGAAAAAAAAAAATCATTTAATAAATAATATTAAATATTTAAAATAAAATAAAATATTAATTACAGGGGATGCAAACTTACATTCAAAGTCTTCCTCACTGTAGGTGCGGTGCTGCTTGCTGTGAACTCTGGGAGTGGGGCTCAGGATCTGCTGGAAGCGTTGAACACCTAATGCTTTATTCAGGTCACCTTCCTCCTCTTCCTCCCTCTGTGGCACTCGGACACACTCGGGCTGGAGGGGGAACACATAAGATGAGGACAATGAGTTCAAAATAACATCCAAACAAATAAAAAAAATAATAAAAAAATACAAATAAATAAAAATTCTGATGGTCAAGTTTCTGATAGAACAAGTGACAGTCAAGTGAGTGAAAAATCAAGCCACTGTTAACAGCATCCTTAAACGATCACTAGAGGGAGTCACGGTCAAAAGCATTTTGAAGGCTGCTGTATTTCCTGGCTGAATACATCAGAGGTCGTCTCATTTGTGACACTGGACCAAAAAAACAGTTATAAGGGTCAATTCTTCGAAATTGGGATTTATAGATCACATGAAAGCTGAATAAATAAGCAATTTGTTCGGAAAGGACAATATTTGGCCGAGATACAACTATTTGAAATTCTGGAATCTGAGGGTGCAAAAAAATCTAAATATTGAGAAAATCACCTTTAAAGTTGTCCAAATGAAGTCCTTAGCAATGCATATTACTAATCAAAAATTAAGTTTTGATATATTTACGTTGGAAATTTACAAAATATCTTGATGGAACATGATCTTTACTTAATATCCTAATGATTTTTGGCATAAAAGAAAAATCAATAATTTTGACCCATACAATGTATTTTTGGCTATTGCTACAAATATACCCCAGCGACTTAAGACTGCTTTTGTGCTCCAGGGTCACATTTCAGATCAGTAACTACTAAATTCCAAAATCAGAAAGAAATGACAATAATCTACACCTCATAAACAATAACAGTCAATTTTATAATGGTTACTTTTTTCTGAAACGAGTCATCCTCAATGATGTACGTGGCTGACAATTGTGACTTTCACAGGGTGCAGCCTTCGAAACGAGACAGTGACTGATTGTAATGATCCCTGTCAGAGTTCCCAGTGTTCCCCATATATATTTTTACAGTAGTTAATCTCTTTCTAAATGAAATGGAAATCATAAATGTCAAACAAATGCAAACACTAGAGGCTTTACAGCTCATTGCTGCGCTTATTGCAATGACACGAGCAAATAATCTCAAGTCAAAAACAATGTCATTAGCTACACCTCAATGGAGAGCTCGCATTTGCTCAATAAATACACAAACAAACAAATGAATAAAACATTCTCTTTAATTCTTTCAATGCAACCGTTTCATAAAATGACAAATTGACTTCTACTTGAAAATCTACTTATTTCCCACAAGCTATATAACCATTACACAAAAAGAAATGACCCTAAATATCAGACACAACGAACCTTTTCTATTTAAAATCCTTCATCTAATGTATTTACAAGAAGATCTTCCCTGCCATCAGACAGTACTGCACCATCTCACACACTACATTAATTTCTGCCAGATAATGCATTCATATGTTGTATACATGTATACCATGGTGCACATTAAGTACCACAACAGTTTTTTTGTATGACATGCATGCTTTAGTGACTAAAGGCTGAACATTACATCAAAATTAAACTGATATTGTCATGACTTAAAGCAATATTCAAACCACAAAGACTGAGATTTAAATGTATATGCACAGCTGTTTTCAGAGAAAAGCATCAGATCTGATCTGTTCCAACCAACTAACAAGAACTTAAGAGTCTGCACATGATAATAGGGTCTAAACCACCAATGTGCACCAAGAAATAATGCTTACATGATGCTAGAGCTGTTGACAATCAGTTATCGCTCACAAAGAACACCGTTCTCAAACTCGTTGTGTTCCTGCTGTTAGTCCTTCTCCGCAGAGTGATTAAAAACAAACACGATTTGGAAGAAAGGTGCATGGTTTCGATTGTTCAGAACAATACACTGCAATCTCCTCAGCCACACTTTTATAAAATTATAAAACCATTATAAAAACCATTCATATTTGTACTTTTTTATTAGTTAAAGAAGAAACCAATCTGATGTATAGTTGACATTTGAGGATTAATACTATAGAAAAGCACTAAAAGTTTTTCAGTTAGAGTGTTTTCAGCTTGTTTATTTTCATATAAAAATACGGCATGCAGTTGCATTAAACAATGGTATAAACATCACTCAATGTAAATTGTGATAATCGTAATTAATAATTGCAATTACAATTTCAAGGGAATAATTGACAATTATGATTTTTGCCATAATAGTGCAACCCTACTATAAACATTATATATTATTTTTCTCTGATTTATTTATTTATTTATTTAATTATTATTTATATCTTTTTGATCAGCTGGCATGGGGGAAGGCGAATTGTATAAAAAGCTTTAAATTATATATATATATATATATATATATATATATATATATATATATATATATATATATATATATATATATATATATATATATATATATATATATATACATACATACATACATACATAAATATATATATATATACACACACATACACACACACACACACACACACACACACACATATATAAGCTAAAGAAAATGACAAAAAAAAAGGAAAATGACTAAAATTTTAAAGAAAAAAAAATTCAAAATATATAAAGAAATAAATTCAAAATAATATTATCTCAATGATACTAAAATAACACTGTTATGAAGGGAGCAAATTCAAGAAATGATGGCAGCACGCCTGTTGACTAAACAATCTTGTTACAAAAAAAGTTACAAATCAAAGTTTTGCACAAGACTTGTGGTCAATACCAACCACATGAAATACTTTTGTCTACAATGAAATCACACTGAGGTTTGGCTCTTTGCCTAATAATAGGTATATACGACATTCAGTGACCCACAATGCTCAGGCCAACAAGACAGCAAGCTGAACCCAAAGTAAAGCGTTTGACGTCCCACAAGACCACTCCAGACCAGCCAAACTCTTTGAGGAGAAGCAGTGGCTTATATCAGCAGCAGCTTCCTAGCAGCGTTAGTGTCAGTTCACATGAAGAGCCACTGGCCAAAGCAAAGTCCCTTGGTCTCAGCGCACGGCCAGCGAGCGATTAGCCACACAGATCTGTGAAGTGTCTGAAATCCCACTGACTCATGGGATTACGGAGAGCTGTGGGCAGAGATAGCCTTACTGAGCTCATGCAACTCTTGCTTCTATCAAATAATATTAAGAGTGCAAGAGTATTATTATGAAGACCTATACGCTTCAAAAGAAACAATATAGGCAGTGGTCCGACAGCTATGCAAATGCTAGAAAGAAAAACTAATCACAATTCAGCCTCTATATGCAAGAGAGAATAATCAAAATCAGAATGCAAATATTGAATGGTGAAGTAAGACAGGAGGAGATATTCAAATGTTGATAGGGTCATTCCGTCTCAAATCAACCAAATTATTAGATAAACATAAATAGTGACAATGTCATAGATGTTTATTTACAGAGTAATCCACTATTTTGTTGAGGGGGGTCAAAACGAAATGAGAATGAGAACCTAGAAGGATATATAAATATCTTGACAACTTTTAGAGTTACAGGCATGCAAACTTAGTTAGATAGTCAATAACCATTTCATTTTATTTATTTAATTGTATTAATTTAATAACTTATACATTTTTTGGTTGTTCACAGACTTTGAAGTTACTTTGATTTTGGCTCAAACTTTATTTTGTAGGTAAAAAATTAATATTTATATATTTATTTTTACAATAATATTTCACTCAATATTTAATCTTTGCTTCATGTTTGCATGTAGTCGTCGGTTTCACAAATATAATAATATACATATTATTTAATATGCAAATAATATGACTTGTTAAAAATATTTTTATAATATAAAAATAATATGGATATTTTTTTTCATTTTTATTTAATAAAAATATTTAAAATTATTATAAAATTTTTTAATTAAATAAAAAATGCTGTTAATTTTACAAACATTTCAGATATGTTATTTATAATTGAAACAGTTGTGACACTGACTTCTAAGTTCTAATAAAACAATGCAATACTGTACAACATAAGCTTAACACTTAAGATAGCAATATTACCCTGGCATGATATTAATCATATTTGTGAGCCTAGATAACCTGTAGAAACACTCCCTTTCAATATTTACTCAGACCGATGAGGCAAGATCCACCAGCCCTCGGCCTTCCGAAATTAACCTTCTTTTTAAACTGTTTGCCAAGCATTGATTTATAAGATCTGATCATGAAATATCGCTAAAAAACATCAACAGTGGCTGATATCAGAGGGCTATCAGAGACTATTATGCAACATACCTCATTGTGAACCATAAGGATGGTCAAGGTAACAGATTTAATACTACAGCTAATTTAAACCTATGCAGACCTTTACCTTGTACTGGAAATCCATTGTTCATGAAAAGAAAAATAATCTATAGTTTTCCAAGCAAATCTAAAAGATGAGCAAACAGAAACCGTACGCTCCTCCGCAACCTGTCGTCACATGACCGCGGCAGGAAGAGGATATAGCCCCATTTCACAATGCCAGGCCGTTCGAACTCCAATCGCTGAGTGTCTTCCCCCAAACACACCCAACATACACACACCCAAAACCTGCAGTCGTGTCGTTGGGTTGATCATTAACCTTATGGATCAACAGTTGCCTGCCATTAAGAGGCCAGCCAATGTCAGTTATCCATTCGAGCTTGGTACTTAAAAATGTTATTTGTCAATAAAAATGGTTCTAGGACACCGACAACTATTCAAACTGCAGACCCAAACAAGTGAAGAAGAAGAGACTACATTTGTGTCAAAAGAAAGCTCTTTAAAGGCAAAACCCTGGGAATGCTGACTCGCCGGGTGTGGGTTTGGAGAGGATGCAATTCAAGTCACAGAAAGTTGCCGCATATCTCTGCAAACAGCTTCAGGAGGAAAAAAAACATCAATTTTGTGGCTGAGAAGGTCTTTGAGTTTCCCTCGAGTTGCCCGAGTGAGTTTTATAGTATCTTTTGGTGATACTGGGCCATTAAAGACCACATGAATAATTACAATGCAGAGATTTGTTTAGGATGTCTGCCTGGATCTTAAATGCTTTACCCTTTCAAAGAATAAAATACATGAAATATCATTCACATGTAAAGGACAGGTACAAAAGTAATGACTGAGGCCACTACTGATGGAAACCTAGTAAAGAATTTTTTTTTTATTTAAACATGCAACATGGACTTACAAAAGAGTGCTATAGTATGACCAAGTGTTTTGGACATGGTTCTATAATAATACAAATATATAGTATATTTATTAGCATCTGCTTACTGTATGTGCAGATGAGTTAGCTCTATCTTGCAGTCCTTATAAAAACATCAATATAAAATGCACTTATTTCATGATTTTAGTACTATATTTCTAGCAATTACTTTGGCATGGTTAAATTCATACAAACTGTTTAAAAAAACATGCACTCATGACTTACATTCATGACTTAGTACTATAGTTTGACCAAGTTTTTTGGATTTGTTTTTTTGGTATCCTTAATGGTCAATTACTATTAGAGAAACATGTAAATCCCACAGGAATCATTCAGCATGTTGCAAGAAAAATACACAAATAGAACTGATTTATAAATTACATCATATACACTACAATAATTTAAAATGTTTTTAATAAAAAGTTACTTATGCTCACCAACACTGCATTTATTACAATTTAAAATAACTGTATGCTATTTTAATATACAATATATTTATTAAAATATATTGCAATATATAGTATAATAAATAATCAGTTTACACAAAAATATTAAGCAGCAACAACTGGTTTTATCAGCATATTTTTCAAATCACCATATTAGAATGATATGGCAATTATGACTGGAATAGTGATGCTGAAAATGCAGCTTTGAATTGCATTTGAAAAAAATTTGTAATAAATTGTTTTGTTTTAAATTGTAATAATATTTAGCAATAATATATTTTTTCTCTCTGTTTGGTTTTTCTACTGCATTTTTGATCAAATAAATGCAGCCTTGCAGAGACCTCTTTCAAAAATATTTAAAAAGTCCTTTTCAAATTTTTGACTGGCAGTTTATAGAAATTATAATGCTTATAGTAGGTCTTATAGTATAACCATCAGATCATAATACAAAAAAAGTTACCACAATCCTTGATTGAAATACTTGATTTTTAGTTTATTTTACCACATAAAAACTACTAGAAATAAACAAATAAAAACCCACAGTTTGTGCTAAATAGCTTTGAACATTTGCACAACTCTCTAAATCAATAAAGCAGTTGACTTACTTTGTGACCGACTGAAGCCACATCATTGGTGAGTTCATCTGAAGTCACGGGGTCGCTCATGGCTGACGTCAGGACACTGCGGTGAAGCAGCACAGGAGACACTCAACAACGCTCAGATCTGCACAAGCTTTAGCCTTTCTCTTTCTCACTGAGACTCAAGCAGGAGTTTATAGGCAGCATAACCTGCAAACAGTTTGAAACATCTGTTAAATAATATGTTCATCGCTAATTACACGTTACACAAGTCAAATCGTATAAAAGTTTGCAGTGTGATTAAACAATTTGCTTCTGCACTGATTGCGTAAATGGACTTAAACTACAACATAACAGCCCCCACGTATCCAAAGACTGATAACAACCAGATAAAAAAAGTTGCTACCGTAAGGACACACAGATAAGAGACTCATGCCGGAAATTACCATAAAATATTGGATGTGATTTAACAGTAGATTTGCTCAACTTTCATTCATTTGACTGAACACCATACAAAGATTACAGTTCAAGAGTTGACTGAACAACAAACACTGCATATTGAATTCAATTTAAAATCAAACACATTATTAACATTAGTTAAGGTACACTAATAACGAATATACAACTGTATTTTATTATGTAACATCAACAAATATTAATAAATGCATTAAATAGAAAAACAACCTTCTAACTGCAAACTGCTAATAACTAGTACTTTGAGGAAGCAACCTTTGTGTTGGTGCAGTAGTCTGTGCAAAAAATACAATTGTTCAACTGTTGAGTTGAGGTTTGACCTCTAACTAGAACATTCAAGGACACCTGCACTCTTTTTTCCAAGTCTTTCTTTTGTTGATTCATCTAAGTGTTTCCATAACTATTACGCTGAAAGCAAAAATTGTGTTTTAATCTAAGCTCTTTGGCAATAGGAGGTTTTGTGGCAAAACTTCTTGATATATGGAGCGCTTTACCCTTTAGCTATCTTGATTCAGTTCCTGTTGAAGAGAAACATCCTTATAGCATGATGCTCAAAGTTAAGGTATTGCATCAAACATGTAAAAGTTCTACCATGACCTTACCAAACCCCATCACACATGGTTTTAAAAGACTGAATGTATATTCTAAAAAAACAACAACAAAAAAAACACTGCTTTATTGTGAGAAACATTTGTAACATTTCATAGAAGTAAATCAAATCAATAATATGCCAGATATAATGAGCATTACTATCATAAAAGTTTTTGAATAAAAAGGAATCCAAAAAAAGTAATAGTAATAAAGTAATCTGGTAACGCAAGCTCAAAATAACTCGACCTTACCTAAAAGAAGACCAAAACTATGGTAAAGTTAATGCAGTTGACTCTTATATGACAGGAGTCACATGTTTGTTAATTTACGGGACCTGCCCAGTTACTCAACTTGGACAGCATCATTGCAATACCAAGCTCAAACCGCCCCCTATTAAAAAATAAAATAAAATAGAAATCCTCCTTGCAATATTTTATAGTCATCTTGCAACAGAGTTCTAAGAAACTTGGTCCCAGTATCTTTAAGAGTTTTCTTAATATAGAGTGCACTATATTGTAAAGTTTCAATGTCTTGTTAGATGATATTTTTAGATATAGGCTGTTCCTCTGTAAAGTTACATCAACTTTGTTGGAAGGTCAATGATTCCAGCTAAGTTTTTTGGGACCAGTTCATCAGTCGCATGATTCAATCACTCTGTGAGTGGCACATTAATCAAAAGTTGTGATACAAACTGGGCAGTTATGCAGTAAATGCCCAAATGTCTCAAAGTTTTGGTATCAGACCTTTTTCAAGTATATAGAGGCCAAAAATTCAGGATGCTAAGCCAACAACGTAAACTGGTTGATAACAGTAACAAAAATTATTTCCCAAATCATGGAAGCTCAAGAGTCTCTTGCAAGTATTCAGATACCAAAAATCCTAATGATCAATGGGCATCTAGCAACAACCAATGGTATTCAACAAATAAAGACTGTTTTCAAACTGGTTTCCTCAACAAAGTACTTTAACATTGAGAAAATGAATAAGTTTCTCTGTTTAAAAAAGGAAGTGCTTTGAAAACAGGAAGTATCTACAATTGCACAATGGAAGAAAAGACCATCCATTCTATGATCTTTGGCTTGCTGTTGTGATGTCGATCGAATGCAACTACCAACGATCAAGTGTGCAAACTTCACCTTTGCATTGAAAAACACAGTTTTACTAAGAACTGCATATTTTCTTGTTCATGAGAAAAGCAATCATGTTGTTGGTTGCTTAATTTCCCTCTCGATTTCCTCCAGAGGTCAACTTGGTAACCACTTCAACAACTGAGATACAGACACCCACAAATGGCTTATTCAATTAGACAATGATATTTTGCTTCTAGCCATTGTGTTTCTGTCTATCACACTTAACCACATATTTGCCAACTCACTGGACCTTTTTGTACACCTTGAATGTGTACACAAAGGACTTTATCCTTTGAAATTCAAAGCATTAGCTCTTGGTGGACATGGTCCAACTTGGCAAGAATAAAGAAAGTGGGATCAAATACAGCTAATTTCTTGTCAGACAGGTATGCAATTCAAGCCACTGTACATGCAACTTGTAGATTTTGTAATCTAAGTTAAAGTTATCCAACTAACTTCAACTGGAATCCCTCGTCCTGCACTGTTCTAAACAGAGAGCTCAGGATCAAGTGTTCTCAGTTGGGAAAATCCTTATGCTTTTGTGAAAGGCAAACATGCTTATTGGATCACATTCAAGTATGTCTATAAAAATATAATTTCAGACAAAGCAAAGGCGGCCAGTTCTGCAAATAGACATTCAAATCACAATGCGGAAACCTCATAAAAATATAAAAAGCTCAACGACTGAGTGGTACAGCAAATACAGAATTCTTAGTTTACTAGTGGTGACCATTGCCGTGTTCACATGAAAGACATGTTTGTAAGGTGAACTTAAACATCATACAGAAAATGTAAAAAAAAAAAGGGTTTGGATCCTGCATTATATGGTGTGGCCTAGTGGTTAAAGATCTGGGCTGAAAACCGAAAGGTTGCATGTTCAGAGTATTAACACATGAGCTATCAACTTTATGTTCACGATCAAGACTGAAGGTCATTGCACATGGAGTCAGAAAATTCCGGCCAAAATTTTTGCACGTTAAAAAATAAATATGACCTCACATTATGTCAATCACATTTACACACTGCTTCCAAAATTTTCGTCTGTCAAAAAAAAAAATTCAGATATATTTTTTCCGTTTTTCACATCCGTAGCAAGCATTTTGAGAGGTGTTTTGACAGTTCAGAGCCACCGTACAAGCGAACGCCAAAATCCAGTATGGCGATTGTCAAGTTCACCCTCGTCTCGCAGCACAAAGCACTGTATATTGGTCCTTGCACACTGAGTTCACAGAAATTGGTGGTCATCTTTATGATATGTGGCTCTAGTATCGCAAGCAAAAGCATCAAACTGAGCCACTGTTATCCTGAAGTAAACTTTGAATCGCTCTGGATAATCCCCCTGCTCCTTGATAAGGAGGGAGAACTCTATATCTCAGGATTAGATGGACCGAATATTTCCTTTCTTTTTCATTTTTTAAGAAGCAAGAGGACAACAAAATAATCCTCACTGCTTGAAGACTCCATTTAGTGCTGTTTTGAGAATTTTTCCACAACGGATAAATAAATACGCAATGGACTCAGTGTGCAAGGTTTCTGTGTGTGACGAATTTTTAGGATGATGAATACGAAAAACGCATATGAAAATTTCGAACTCAGTGTGCAGAAACCTTTCATCTTAGGTTACTGCAAAGAAGTTCTTTTAAATGAAGTAATTACATTAAAAAAAAGAACTCATTTCCAAGTTTGTAAGAAATAATATGAATAAAAATAAAACTAATAAAAACTTGAATACATAAAAATGCACATAATGTATGTCTATGGGACTGTTTAATGCATTTTTTATGTTGTTTTTCCAAAGTATAAATTATTAACTCAAATAGTCACAAGTTCATATCAACAGCCAATCAGATGTTTCTAATTGTGCACCTGTTTGCACTTTAGAATCTTTTTCATTCTTTAATTTACAAGGTATGTTCAAAAATGTATTTATTTTTGTTTTTTTTTAAAGAGAAGTTAAAATAATATGCTCGGTTGCGTTTAAAAAACGACAAAACTGTGCACTTTGATGATGCAGCAGATTGTGGCATGACGCTTGAGTTTTTTGGCCAAAGACATTCATCTGAGTGTATAACTAGTCAACCTCACTATTTTGCTAGGTTGATTTATCTGAGTGTATAGTTAGCCATCCCTATTATTTACAAATACTGATTTAACAAAAGCTTCTGCAGAAGAAAGTTAACCATACAAATAGTTCAGCTGTACCAAATATCAGTTAAGCACTAGCATCTACAAAAACACAATTATTTATTATTATACGAAATTATCATAAAAGTAATTTTTCACTTTATAATTTGAATTTCAACTTATTGTTTAAATACAGCACATTGGCAGACTTTAGAGATGCTTACTGCTGTGAGATTAGTGATATTTAATGACTTTATCAAACTCATAAGACTCGCCACGCAGCCTCTGAACTCTACATACAAACACACAGATCACATCTCTTGATGATTTGATTAATTAGATCATTAACGCTCATTAGATTCAAAAGCTACTTAAGGGGAAAAATAAAAGTACACACTAAATGATGACTGGGGGATATCAGTAAACCGGTGGACTTTTCACTGTTGACTTTACAAAGTCTAGTGATCCGTCATGATATGCGGACTATTTGATTTTCACTTCTAGATGCCAAGTTATAAATTAAAAGTACAATGTTATGTGGATATAAACATCTCTTAGAAAAAAGTTAGATTAATAAAAAAAAATGGTTTCAACATTATGCATGTGTCAAATTTCATTAAAAGGTGATTTTAAAGTTAAACTAGTAATTACCAAACAACAGCTTTATAATTGTTAGACACTCTTAGAAAACTTGCAAAAACATTTTATCCAAAACTAAATTCTGTTTGATCAACTGAGTTGATGATTGAATGACCATCAATTGTTAAAATTGTCCAAAATATTAAAATAGTCAATTCAAATGGAAAATTTTAAATTAATAATTTGGTACGTTGCATCTAAACACATCATTTCTAAAAAAAAAAAAAAAAAAAATAAAAAAAGCATACACATTTAAGATTAAACATTATGTGTCTGTATGCAAAATTTCAGTCACAAAAAAAAGAGGATAAAATACAATACAATTATTAAACCACATTCTTTTTAGATACTCTTATAAAATGTTATGCAATTGTTAAAATAGCAACTAGACTTCAAATAGTAAATTAAATGGCATCTGTCTTGCATGTTAAAATGCATGTTCAAAAAAAAAAAAACAGTTAAACAAGCACAATGCAAAATCCACTGACATGTACAATGTACTAACTTACCTTAATGTGCTCTCTGCAGAGAAGCTGCCACTGACATCTTAGTGTAAAACCTGTGTACAGAACACCAGTGAGAGAGAGAGAGAGAGAGAGAGAGAGAGAGAGAGAGAGAGAGAGAGAGAGAGAGAGAGAGAGAGTCAGAGACTGAGTATCTGCACTGTGTATTGCAATAAAGCACTGTGTATCTGCAGCCAGCACTGACGGGTGAATCGCTTCCTCCGCTGGATTAGGTTTCCTCCCCTAGACCTCTGACGGCCAGCCATGTGACTGCTGCTCAACAGTGAGTCAGCTATGACACACACACTCACTCATATCCTCACACACACGGTCCACACCTCATACCTCATCTTCTGATGGTTTAACAGCACTGAAAGCATAACACAACAAAAAAACACTCTTAAAGCCCAATTACAGGAGCTTCACTTATTTACCAATGACTTAAGCTTTAACAGGCTTTTTGATATTCTTGTGTAACATCTGCTAAAGATGTTAAACTGTTTGTTTACTACCTTAACCAGAGTGAGGATTTTTTTAGAGGTCTAATAATCAATATGTAGAACAAACATACAAACAAACATACATACATACATACATACATACATACATGCAGTACATATATGCTTTTTGACAATAATGAATAGTTATTACTAATGATTACCTAATATTTATGTAAAAAAAATTCCTTTTTGCTTTGCTTTTATTTACATCATCATTATAGAGTACACGATGATAATTATGATGATAATGAGAATTAGTAATACTATAATAATGTCATAAAATAGTTACAGTATAATATAATAATAATTATTATTACTAGTATAATTAAAACGATGATGACTAGTAATATGTAATAATCATTATTATTATATTAACATAGTTGTTTAAAATTAATAATTATTACATTGAAAATACAATTGCTGTTATTGTTGCAAACTAGCTTATTTTAGATGTCTAAAAACCAATAAGAACTGATTTATATTTATTCTTTTTTTCTGCTTTTTGACACAATGACTAGATCTTTAGATTTTTCATTTTCACATTATTATTATTATTATTATTACTCATGATGTCGATGATTAGGAATAATAATGTGATAAAATAATTACCATTATTTTTTTTGTTTTTTTTGTTTTTTTTCACAATGTTTATGTTTTTGGATTTTTATTTTTTAAAATATTTTTATTTTTTTTTTTGTTTTTTTGTTTTATGATTTTAATAAGGCAAAACACCCTAATAATCCAATTCACCTGCTGCTATGTCTACATCAGCTGAAACATAAGAATATTATTCTACAAGAATATTAATATTATTATTATAAAAATAGTGTATGACACAAATGGCATTTATACTCCATATCTCATATTTCCTTGATGTCTTGTACCTTTAACGGTGTTAAATATGGTGTCACGTGGATGGGAATATGCATGGAAATGATATGCAGATGAGGTTATGCATAGTAAAACTAGGCGTTGTAAGCTCCATATATGGTGATTTCGGGGAGGAGTCAGGGTGGAGATGCATGTACGTATCTTCCCCTGACTGAGATTTATAAAGGGATTTTTGCTCAAGTTCTGGCGTACGCTTGGTTTATAAATCTGAAAACTTTTGTGCGTACGCAAAATCTATCTTTTGTGCATAGGTGCACTTTTAGGATGAACGGAGATCTACAGACAGTGATCTATGATCTACGGAGAGTTTTATAAATGAGATTTTTAAAACTTTAGTCTGCTTCAAAGCTTGGGGATTCCCTCAATCCCAAAAAAAGCTTCAGGAACAGAGTAACGTGGACTGGTCAGTGACCTCTTTAAGTGTATGGTTTAAAGCCAAGCCGTCAATGTCTGGTAAGTGAGGGTTTTTTGGTGTATGGTTTAAAGGAATTCCTTAATTGTTTTTATGAAAAATGTTATTTGACAGGGCTCCAAACTGCTACTAAAACAGTCGCATTTGCGACCATAAATATTAATTTGCGAGTGACTGTTTTTGCTGAGGTCGCCACTGGCGACTACCCGCCGAAAGCTCCTCAGGATTTAACGCTAAAAAAGTTTTCTCAGGCAGATGATTTGCTTCATTCTAGCAGCGCCCCGTCTGTGATAAAACGAGCTCGGGCCGAAGGTTAATAATAGCTGAGGTCAATAATAATAATAATAATAATAATATACTAATGAATAATAATAATAACCATAAATGTTTTTTGTAGAAAATAAGATTGTTAAAGGGTTTTCTGAAAGGATTGTGTGACTGGAGTAATGATGCAAAAAATTCAGTTTGAGAGTCAGCTTTGATTGTTCCTAATAAACTGTTTAACTGCACTCACAAGTGAACTATTAAATTATGTTGTGGGATATTAAATATATTCTAAATAAACTACAAACATTAAAATTATATACATTTATTTTGTCCTCACATTCTTTCTTGTAACTACATCCCTCTCAGTGACACAGGTGACTGAATGGCTCATTATGCAGCTCATTATGCGGGCCTGTCTTCTCAGGTGTGAAATTCATGATAGTTGACGCCTACTCGCATATGACTTTTACCAACAAAAAAGTGTGCCTTAGAAAATTTAAATCAATATATTGTTTTCTGTAAGTGAGTAAACAAGATAATTTTCACATCATTTAGAAAAAAAAAAATTCTAGGCTACAAGCTCCAGTTCTCAAAAGTCCCGGGAACCATTTTCTGTATGTGTTTTATTGCCTTATTCAAGTGATTTAACATTTTTAGTTTTTTCACTAACCACGCATAACATTTTTTTTCTCTCAAAAATACAATCATGTAATACATGCTGCTCACATATTATTATAGCCCAGTTTTGTGCTGATTACAGTGAGATTAGA
This sequence comes from Cyprinus carpio, assembly GCF_018340385.1. NCBI lineage: Eukaryota > Metazoa > Chordata > Actinopteri > Cypriniformes > Cyprinidae > Cyprinus > Cyprinus carpio. The sequence continues at coordinate 21,013,745 of NC_056595.1, forward strand.
CTTTAGCCATTTAGATTTATAAGAAACTGAAAAAGCACAAATGTCAGGGCATGACAAAACTTCTCCAGTCCCCAAAAATACCCTTAGACTCCAGAGGGTTAATAAACACAACTACACCGAGTGTGGAGCTGCCGCGTGTACAACAGCTTTCAGCCGAGATCGGCCCAGGGAAAAAGCCGTCTGTCAGCCAGAAGTGTTTTGTAGAGTGGCGCGGCTCTGGCCCATTATCTTCTCACCGCCCAGACTGAACCGACAGAGACGCATTTCAGCCAGAATCAGCCCGAGTGTTATTGCTATCTGGGTATATATTTACATGTTATAAACTTAAACATTTGAATGTAATGCCTTTTTTCATAGTGTGTCCTAATTGTTTTGCGATCAAATATTTTGTTATGTTCACGTATTAAACTGAGACGATGCGCGTCAAAGTTTTCGTGGAAAAAGAGAGTTTCAGACAGTCCTCATCTCTGACGCACACAGTCTGATAAACGCAGCTCCGCTGTGCAGCGAGAGAGAAATGACGGAGACGGAAGAAGGGAAAGTGCAGAAAATACATTTTTCGTGCACAACTTGAACAAACTAGAAAAGGTAAAGCTGTCAGTTGTGTGAATATTGGCAATATCGTTAACAATTCTCGTTTATGATAATTACTAATATGGCTTCTTCTAAACAAGATCTTGGTCTGTGTTCTTGTAATGTGAACTTCGTTTTGAAGCGCAACTGCCGTCCAGTAATCGCAAAAAAGCTCTGTGCTTTGTAACTTTTTAATAAAAAGTACCAGCTTTAAAATTATTCCGAATTCATAACGAAATGCAAGCAATACAGTTTTGGCGCTCCTAATGGGGCAGGCGCGGTCGCTTTAGCGCCTCAGTTCAAGGGCAAGTGAACCCATTTAATCTTTCTCTTTACTAATAATAGTACATAATGAACATGAATTAACATCAAAATGTAGGCTATTGTATAAGAAGCCTACAGTACAACTATACTGAAATGTCTCATGTAGGAGGAGCCCAAGCTAAAGACTCAGTGGCCAAGTGATGCTAATGCTCCATGATACTGGACAGATTCTGTGTAATGGAACAATTCTTTGTGACTGTATATTTCAAGCTGGAAAAGACATTTAGTTCCCACTTTAAGTGAACTTTAGTTCCCAGGTCATCTACAAGATGAATTAAAATGCTGATAAAGTCAAGAAAAGATGAGACCTAAACACATGACAGTATGATTGAAATGTTGAAATGTAAATAAATAAATAATAATAATCGTAAAATAAAACACGTTTATTCTGTGGCACCTAAAAAAATTATTTGGCTCCTAAGTTTTTTCCTTATAGGAGCCAATGGCTCCTTACTCGATTTTTTTGTTTGGAGCCCTGCTAAAGGTGTCAAGACTGTGCCATTATAAAAGGTAGCTTCCGACATTAACTCAAGTTTGTCATACCATTAGCTTGACAAAGAGAAGAGTCTCATTCACAATATTAGTGCTGTAAATCCCACAGCATAAGGTGAGGTCAGATGCTGAGGAGTCGCTACTATCAGTTCACAGCTAGAGTAAGCGAGTGCTGAAACATCTTGAGCAATGGTCTATCTGACTAATTTCTGCTAGAATAACCCTTCTAACCCGTCATTCTGTGGTGAATATTAATAGTACGCATACTACGCAACATAAAAATAAAAACGGGGATGCACAGAAATGACAAGTCTGGACAATAACAATTAGCCAATAATAATTTTCATGTTTCACATTTTCATGTCATGTTTCATGTTATAAATCAATAAATGGCTGATTTTAAAATCCTGTGGTATTTTGTATAAATAGTTTAAAAATAAAATCAAATGCTGCAAGCAGTGTTATTTTCATTAACTAAAATAATATATATATATATACATTTAAAAAAAATTAAATGTATTGCTTTAGTTTAAATACAAAAATATCTAAAAATAAACTGAACATAAATACAAATAAATACTATATAGACATATTTTAAAAAAGTAATTTTCTTTAAAACATTCTTGGAGCACCTCATAAAAGTATTTTCCAATGTAAATCCACACAGCTTTATAAAAGTCGGCTGATAGTCCATCAATTCCAGGTGCTCTACCCATCTTCATCTGTTTAACAGCATCAGTTAACTCCTCAAACAAAACAGAACTGTCCAAATCCTTGCTTGCTCTTAGTTTTAGTAGGAGTTTGTTGTTGTTGCTGTGGTTGTGATACAGTATCAGTTTCTGTTTTTTTTTTTATATATATGAATAAAAGTCCACTGCAATCTTTCTCATTTGTCTTGAATAAGAAGTCTTTAGTCCATCAGGTGTTGTCAAACAATACATTTCATTTTGTTGTCTTGACACTTTTTCTAAATTAAAAAAAAAATAAGATGTAAGAGCATCCATCTCATGTACAGACATAAAACGAGATCTTATCAGGGCACCTTTTGCCCGCACTTGCAACAAAGATTCCAGAACTTGTTTCTTTTCACATAAAATGCCAGCTGAAGATGAATTAGAAAGCTGAATCATACCAGATGTAATGTGAAAGATCTCATGCTCTTTTTTTTTTTTTTTAAACATTAATACTGCTGACAAAATTTTTTGATTTGTCTTTCCTATTTCCCACCACTGTATAATTTTATAAATATTTTTTTTTAGAACCCCATTCAATCCAAAACAATTAAAATTTCTCATGAAAATCTCTCTCTTTCAACAATGCAACATTAAATTTCCAATAAAGACTTTTGAATTTAGATTGTCTCAAAACAATATTGACTGTAATAAAATGATGATCTCATAGACAACATGGAAAAATATTGCACCCCATTATTTTATTAATTTTTAGCACGCTTGACATAAACCCTGTCAAGTCTTACACTTATCATTCCCTGTTAAACTTTTGTCCATGTATATGTTTCATGTCTTTATTCTTATCTTTCCATACATCTACCAAATCATTCTGAATTATAATACTTTTTAAGAAAGAAGCTGATACAGGATGTTGTTCCTCATTATTTCTATCTAAAAGAAAATTAAGGGTACAATTCCAATCCCCACCAACAATTAAAAACCCATCCAAAGTATAACTTTTAAAAAATTCTCCTAATTTTCCAAAACTTCAAGATTTTATCTGATCCTTTATTTGGAGCATAAATATTCATGAAAACAAATAACCGATTATCAATTTTAACTTTTACCATCAAAATACGTCCTTTCTCTATTTCCATTTCTGATAAAATATTGAAATTAAGGTGAGTTGAAAATAAAATCGCTACACCTGCACTGACATTTGTGCCATGGCTTAAACAAATATTTCCTTCCCACCACAGGTTTAACTCGGATTCATTTTTTATGTCGCTATGAGTTTCTTGTAAAAAAGTTACTTGAGTATCTTTAAGCCTAAGAAATTCAGATAATAAAGCTCTTTCCCCCCCATCCCTCAACCCATTCACATTTAAAGATCCTAATCTAAGAATCTGCATTGCAGGGGAGAGAGAAAGGAAACACAAGAAATGACAGAAAAGCAAAATAAAAATAGATCCCACACCCATGTGCTTCATTTTTTCCCATTTTGACCATTTTACATTATCTTTTTGAGCTCTTCGTACAACTGTTAGAAACTTTCTCAGCCGAAATCTTTTTTGTTTTGAAATGACGTCATAGCCAACCATCTTCTGAGCGATCATTACTGATTTAACAAACTTATTAACATCGGGGAAGAAATTTACAAAATCAACCTTTTTCCCTTTAGTTAAATCCAGAAAGTCATTTAATTCCTCAACAGAATAAACGTCATCCAAAGACTGACTGCAATCAATCTCGGAAAACTCTGAACAATTATCACAATCCTCCATCAGTTCTTCTTCACTATTTCCATTCTCCACAGACGCATTAGACTGTGACCCACTTACATTCGGAACCACATCACAATAAAGTTTCATTATCCTTAACAGCAACAACATTATCATCCTTCAAAACATTCGGGCCAACAGCATTATCACCAGCTCGCATAGATGAAATCTCACCTCTAACTTTGAACTTGGATCTATAGCACTTCGCCCGGCTGAAGAACCAGCCTGGGGAATAACGCTGGGTTCACCTGCCGAATCCAAAACCTCAGAATCCTCATCATTAATCCCATTTGTCTTCTGTTTTTTTTTCTGGAATCATTACATCCTTTACAGCTAAATTTTGTTTTCCTTCATCTCGACTTTCGCCATTTTCACTTTGATCGGTTTGCTCCTGATTATTTCTAGCGTTCTCTCCATTTTCTGATTGCTTCTTATGCGGACACATGAACTTCTTGTGTCCCAAATCACCACACTCAAAACAACGCAAACTATCTGTCGTTGCAAAAATCATATAGGAACCGTCACCATGTTGAATGCGAAACAAGATATCCAAAGACTCAGATTGTGCATTTAAAAACATGAAAACTTGTCTTCAAAAAGACAGCATGTGTTTTAAAACAGCGTTTTTACACCTGAGCAGAACCATCTTAATGGATCCAGCAAACTTTCCAAAACTACCCAGTTCTTTATGAATTTGCTCATTAGAAATGAATGGAGGCGCATTTGAAATGGTGACCTTAGTAGCAGGTGCACGCAAAGCCATTACTTGCAGCAGTGTGTTGGGAACAACAATTCCTTTTTCAACAAGGCTATTTACGAGTTTTTCATCTTTAAGAAACACCACCACAGCCTTGTTCATTCTAGAGGCCGACACTATATTTGCATGCCCTACAAACTCGCCCATTGCTAGAAGCACGTCTTCTACTGTAACTGCTTGATCCGAAAAAACTTTACATCCATTCCTGATAGAGAACCCTGGCATTCCCTCACCTGAAAAAGACGCCATGGCTTCCCTTATCAAGGAAGGAAATCACACCGGTGTTTTTCTTAAACTAAATAATAAATCAAAAACGCGATAAATTAAACCATCAACCATCGTCAACCATAACTCCTTCCAGGACAGCCAGAAACCTAGGAGTTGTGATGGATGATCAGTTAAGCTTCACCGACCATATTCTTAAACTAAATAATAAAAAACAGCTCTCATGACTATTTATGCTCTCCTCTCCTCATCAGGTTACACTGGCTACCAGTAGCCGCTGGCATTAAATTCAAGGTACTGATGCTTGCCTACAAGACGACCACTGGCACGGCGCCAACATACCTAAGCTCATTAGTTCAATCTTATGCGCCCTCCAGAAGTTTGCGCTCTGCAAGTGAACGACACCTTGTGTTGCCATCCCAAAGAGGTTCAAAATCACTCTCACGGACTTTTTCCTGGACTGCGCCCAGCTGGTGGAATGACCTCCCGATCTCAATTCGAACAGCTGAGTCTTTACTCATTTTCAAAAAAACATCTAAAGACTCATCTTTTTCGCCTGCACTTAACCAACTAATACTAGTACTTACCTTTTCTTTTTCTTGTCTTTCATATTCATTTAAAAATAGCACTTGTATACCGTTGTTGTTCTCTTGTTGATCTGATTGTTTCTACTGTTCTCATTTGTAAGTCGCTTTGGATAAAAGCGTCTGCTAAATGATTAAATGTAAATGTAAACTCCCCCCAAAAAAACATAAATAGGAAAAAAAAAAAAATTAACCTTGAAAGCCAATTCAAGTGTGCCGCTCTCACACCCCACACCACCCTTCCGCTCCCAGCATGCATTCCACACGCAGAGAGAGAGAGAGAATAAATAATCGGACAGTGATAGAGCAATGCTTTATTGTACACTGCATCAAGTAACATAACTGTGAATTGTGTAAAAAACATAAATGGCAGTGGAAGCCTCCACATCTCAGACAGACCACCTGATGGATAACATACAAAAACGACTGAAAAAAACAGAAGTTGCAATCTGATTGGCTTGCTACTACATACTTTCCAGGGGCCCGTTCTTCGTGCGTCACTAGCTAGATTTGATTGTTGATGATTTGGCATGATCTTCTTGGATTGGTTGGTTCTTCGAAGCTCATCCCGGAGTTGCTGTCATAGAAACAGGTCCTTAAGCTTAAACCTGCCTTGGGAGCAGGCTTATTTCATGTAAACAGGATTAGATTGCATCTTTGTAAGCAGAACTGATACTTAAAATTTGTCCCAGCCACTGCTACTTTATTAGAAGAGTACCCTACTGATCCAGGGACAGAATAATAATTTAAAAATGAATACAAAAAAATTATAATGTTTTGTAGTCATCACATATAACACTATAGACACAGCCAGGTATACTCGTTGAAAAATTTATTTGTGATGAAATAATTACTTTATAATTGTATTGGAGTCTTACACACATGCTATACAGTTAATCTGAGCCATGCATTAATTTGAGTGGTGACAGATATTATGGGAGTGGCTTGATGGACTGGAGATGCAGATAGCATGATCTTGACCCTTAAGAAACTTAAAACATAAAATTAAACGAATTGCTAATTACAACACTGAAATAAACATTTAAAGCCTGTACAAATAGTAGAAATAATGAATATAAATAACTGGGAATCATGTAAAAAAAAAAAAAAAAAAAAAAAAGGGAATAAAATAAAATAAAAAAAACAGTGCACATTTCATTTATCTTTTATTACATTTATGTAGTTTCCAGAATTTGCCAAGTTTTTTCGTCAGGTGTCATTTTTAATTATATGATGTCATTAAGTTCCTGTCTTGCTGCCAGCCAATCACTGCATTGCTGATCGTGGTCTCAAGTCTGGATACATCTGCCCTTTTCGGGGAACACGAGAATGCGCACTAATCTTAGACAATTTAATCCAGATATTTTAATCAAATCCGCAAATTCGTTTGAAGAACCAAATTAGCCAGAGATCAGTTATCACGATTACTACAATAGATCTAGAATCTTTCGAATCATCTCAGATGTATTAAGCGAGGTATGAAGAACAGACCCCAGGACTCAGGTTGCGTAGATTTTATCAGGCCACAGGGAGACTGTTTACAAGTTCCCAGGCCGCTACAATTAGCACCTCCGAGGAATTACTAGTGACTGGATGTGCCAAAGTGGAAGTTGGGGAAGTCGTGGCCTAATGGGTTAGAGGTCCGCTACAATCGAAGGGTTGTGAGCACCGGGCCGGCAGGAATGTGGGTAGTGCTACAGTTCTCTCTTCTCCACCTTCAATACTGACTTAGGTGCCCTTGCATCGAACCCCCAAGCTTTGGTGCCCAGGGTGTGTGGTACAGTGTGTGTGTGTGAACTTCGGATGTTTAAATGAAATTCTGAGTATGGGTCACCATACTTGGCTGAATGTCACGTCACTCAAAGTTTGTGAGGTTTGTGGTACGGAATCTGTGAAAGATACTGATGAATGGGAGAATATAAAAAAAGTGTTATATGACATATTCAGTGATTTAATATTTAAATCACATACATCAGATGCTTGAGATGAAGTAATCACCATGATATAATTTTGCACACCTGCAACCTGAGCTTCAATTAGATGCTAACCAGTCATTAGACGATTTCTTTAGCTTTTCCGTTTTTTCTTGACTTGCATGTCTGCAACGCACAGGTTACGTAATTTCTTGACAAAACAAGATTCGACAAATCTAACTCACATTTGACAAATTTCAAGTTCTGGTAACTCACAATTCAGCAACAAAATGAGTGAAAACCTGCTGAAAACAGCACATCCTTCACAGTTTTCGTGTCACATTAACCTTTCATTGTCAGCAAACTGCTCTGGTCATGATAAACAGGGAAGTCAGTTCAAGCAAAGGCACGAGAGTTTAAAAACATTGGGAAATGAAGAAGAGCTATTGCATAAACCTACAATGGCACGCATAATGCAAGATAGCGGAGGCAAAATGTGATTACATCAAAATACAGATGCCTCCCGATTGCACAGAGAGCGGCAACAACATCCAAATCCACAGATAACAGAAGAACATTACTGTATTTCTCAGTGGCTATAAAAATCCAGTGAATTCACTCTCACAGTTGACTGTCCAAAGCCACAGTCATGGTTTGCAGTTCTTTGTAACCAGATTTCACAGCAGCCTGGTACTTGGCTAGATTTGCCTTTGGCACAACAGTGTAAAGTTAGTTCTTCATTGGCAATGTTTGAGAAACATCTCCATAGCCACAAACTGATAAAGCATTACCACAGAGAACGTGGCCTAAAATACACATGCATTGAGAAATATTGCTTTATTGCTTCCAGAAACAAAGACATTATGTAAAATGCATGAATTCATTTGGGTTTCGCTACTTGAGAAACACTAGAAAAACAGATCCAAAAACTGTCGTCGCAAGCCTTGCGAAGACACCATCTGGGAGAAGTTACGAACTTCTGCAAGTATTTGCGCTTCCTAAGTTGTTTCCTGAGGCCTCAGTTTTCAATTGAGTGGATCACGAGATCTAAATTAAACAAAGCACTGGTGTAATGTCCCAAAATTTGGCTTATAATAAGTTTATGAGACACCTGATACACTCAATTAATTCCCAGGATACTTTGAAAAAAATATGCACTGGTGACTGATATATCAGATGATTTTCAGCGACTCTAAAGCTGATAATTGTGGTTAATTGGTCAATGAACAGAATATTCCAAGAGTCAATAATTTCAAACTAGGGTTGGGGTAAAAAAAAAAAAACAAACAAAAAAAATCATTTTCATTACTGGGTGGGGGGACATTAACTGAAATAATGATCGAATTTAAATTTTAAGTGACCTATTCCTTTAAAGCAGTTTAGCAGATTTGCATTTTTTTCCAGTCCTACATGATTTTACAGCTTCATTAAACAAATGCAAAATGCAAGATGCAAGGGTTGCGCTACCAAAAAAATGTGTTTACGAATGATTCTGATGTTGTGCAAGAGAGAAACGACAGGAGCACAGGTGAAACTCAGATGAAGCTTATTTAATTATCACTTCAAGACTAAACAGCCCTGGTAGGGAAGGCTCTCTAAAGGTGTTTTTCTCTGCACACCGGTCAGCAGGGGTTTCACAGACCCGGGTTTCGAACACAGTTCTCACAATCTTCGTGTTTAACTTGGAGCAGACGATCACGTCTTTGTAATATGACAGCAGCAAACAAACCCAACAAAGCAAGCCCTGACCAGAGGAACACTGTCATTCATACCTTGAGCCACACCAAAGCAAACAATCTCAATGAAATATTGAACCGGCTCACGATAAAGTGAATACAGTAACACATATCCTGGGAAATACAGCACTGTAAAAACCACTCAGGAGCCCCTGATCAAGTGTTAAGTCATGCTACCCAAGGCGGACCGATTCGCAAAATAGCCATGTCAGATTTGTAATATCGTGGTCTACGTGAGAACAACGGCTTAAAGATATTTTTCAGCTGATTAGTATCACCAGCTGGGCAGACAATTATGAAAACGCAATGGAGGACTTTTGAAAATAACCTTGACCCCGCAGGAAAACGCAGCTGATCTGCACTGGAATGCTAGCAGGAATAAAGCTTATTTCATTATATCATTACTATTTTTTTTTTTTATTAAAGTCTAGAGTTTGTAAAACCAGTCCATAGGAGGTAAATCAGATGAAAACGGTCTTATAAGAAAAATCAAACAGATTTAATAAACAACTGCATCTTTCTCTGATAATGTCATCCGGTTTAAATAAAAAATGAATTACATAAATAAGCAGCTAAAAATTTTCAAATGCCATTCCATCTTCACTGTATTACTAAAGAAGGTTGACATATCAGGCACGCTGTTAGATAGAGAAAGATCTATAAAGATATTTCTTTCTTCACTGTAATCTGCACCAATTAGCTGCCCTCTGGCATTACGGCTTAATCACACTACAAAAACTAAGACAAAGTTGCCAATTTAAAGCTTACAGGAACTGGTTCCACCAACTCAGTGCTTTGTTCCTCTAAGAAATCTGACTCCTTGATGGCTTCACAACACTGATTTGACCTAAACCCATGCTGACCCCTGGAAACAAGCACACACCAACCACAAGCAATTAAAGATTTGAGGTTTATAAACAAATGATTGTGCCATTCGTCTGACAACAAACTGAGGGAAAAAATGGAGACAGAAAGTCAGGTGCAATTTCTAGACTGAAATTAACTTTTAGTCATTTTTGTGATCATTTAACTCACCACAGGAAAAACTATAACTAAAAAAAAAATAAGGTGAAATTGAAAATTCAATATAAATTACTAATGTCAATATAGTATTATATATATATATATATATGTATATATATATATATATATATATATATATATATATATATATAAGCTATTATATGTGTGTGTGTATATGTGTATATATATATATAGAGAGAGTGAGAGAGAGAGTATAAAATCTGACAACAAATGGAGGTGGTGGGGGGGGGGTTGAGACAGAAAGTCAGGTGCAGTTTCTAGATTGATTTGAACTTTTCCTAGTCATTTTTGTGATCATTTCACTTGCCACAGGAAAAAAAATATATACCTACAAAAATATACTATATAACATAAATAAATAACATTTCCAGCATGATATTTTAGTTTATTATATATATATATATATATGTATTTATACACACACACATATATATATACACACACATATACACACACACAGTGTATATATGATATTTGAGTGAAAAAGGTTGAAAAAAAAAATTCTACATTTCCAGTATGAAATCTCCTAATAATAACAATTATAATAATAACTATTATTATAATATATTATCTATCTATATATATGTATCTCTCTCTCTCATATATATATATATACACACACACACACACAGTATAAAATGACAAAAGTTGAACAAGGTATGATAGATAGATAGATAGATAGACAGATAGATAGATAGACAGACTTATGTTTAACAGCTAAATATCGATATAACATTTCCAGACAATACATAAACGGTGTGTGTATTCAACTTCTGTATATAAATGCAGTCACTTGTTGCTGTAGTTCCTTTTTCCCGCGGTGTTTCTGTAACTCTGTATTTTTCCCGCGGGTGTCACGTGGCAGTGAGCTTTTATGATTATGATTACACTCGAGTTTGTTTGACAGCAGTCCAAGGACCAAGGCGGAAGCAGACGGCTTCATCACCACAGAACGCCGGTTTCTCTGCCCATGTTCATTTAAGATTTCCCGGTTCACAGTTATTTCACCTGAGAGCTAGCGCAGGCTAACCGATCACTGACGCCGCTGCGCGTGCGTGCTTACAATCCAGTCAGAAACTCACTTTTTACGCACCAGGACACGTTATACCAGGTCGATTCGAGCCGAACCCTTGATGCTGCTCACAGTCTGTTCGTATCTGAGCGTATAAAACCCTAAGCATGTCTGAAATGTGTCCTACCTCAGCCGATCTCCCCTCCTCACTGATGAGCCACATCTGCGGCGCGCGGGCGCGTGCGTGTCATACTCATCTCGACTGAGGAGGAACTCCTTCCCTTTTCAAAAAAAAAAAAAAAAAGGTTCTCCACGCTTTTATTTACACAGTATTCGTGAATGGACACGTCAAAAAAGAGATGCATGTGTGAAATGCATAAATCAAACCCAATTTCGAAGAATTTCCTAAAGCCATCCTTTTATTTTACTTTTGCAACTTCATGTCTAGTATAAATTATAAAAGCGCAATGACATGTTTTAATAGCAGTGATGCTTAAAAAATGAATGCATTTGAAATTAATACATGTCGTTAATAGAATAGAACTGAAACAATTAATTAATTGTAATCCACACGTTAAATTGCACATTCCACGAATGCGGTACACGTTATACAGCTATTAATAAACAGCTAACTAAAAATATACAAACAACTGTTTTACCTTCATTTATGCGAACTCCTAGTTTTTCACTCAAATTGTAGTAAAATGTAAACCCCTTAAGAAATAGAAAATAAAATGGCTCATGCAAAATTAAGTTTCATTTCCTAGATGGACATTTCTAAATGTTAAGCACCTCTTTTCACTGGCAAATTGTTGGAAAAGAACATTTATTTCTTATTTTATCATTATATTTTACTTAATTTAGTTTCACGACCCTGTTGACCAAATATGTCATCTGCCGGTCAATAACACACATTGCACGTCAAAAATAAATAAATAAAACCCACAGACAAAGAAATGAGTTGTTTTTGGTTAAAGAGCACCTATCATGGAATTTTTAAATTTACCTTTCATGTAGTGTGTGACATAGATCTAAGTGAACAAAAACATCCTGCAAAGTTTGAAATATGACAGTGCACCGTATATAAAGTTATTGTCTTTCAAAAGTAAGATTCGACTCTGAGTCATTTTTATGAATCGTTAGAAGACCGAAGCTTTTTCTCTGACTAGATGACGTCAACTTGTCAAGTTATTTGAATACGATACGCCCACTTATTGCGCTCCAAGACGCCAGTGAAAACTAGAAAACATCATGGCGACGAGACGCTGTGTTCTGAAGTGCGACTCAAAAGCAAACTTTTTTCATCTGCCCAAGGATGAGCATTTGAAGACTAAGTGGCTACAATTCATATATACGACTGTACCACAGAAGTATAGTACGAGCCTTGTGCTTTGTTCACGCCATTTTGAAGACGATTGCTTTACCAACTTAAATGCAATCAAACTTGGATTCGCGAGCCGGCTGATATTGAAGGAAGGTTCAGTTCCAAGTGTATTTGCATCAGCTTCCTCCTCCGTATCACAACCTGTAAGTGTTATTAATAATTGTTGCTTTTACGTTTTATGTAGCATGCTTAATAATTGTTTGGTTTGTTGTGTAAGCACCGTTTAGCTTCTAGGTCTTCAATGACAACTGTATTGAGATATGTGAATTGTTTGTCGTTGTGTTGTCTGATCAGTATTTTAAAGTTGCAAATTGTTTCTGTGTAGTTGTAGCCCCAGTTAAATAACTATTACTATGTTAATTTTTTTATATATGCTTTCTATCTTTTCAAAGTACATATAATGTGTTTCCAGGTAAAGAACAATATTACTGTCTTACTGAAGTAGTTCTAAAAATTCGCAGTGAACCTAAGAATATGTCGATTATTGTAGACTGACGTCGTTCTAATTACTTTGTTTAATAATAAAGAATGTAGTGTAGCACACAGACTTTATAATAATTGTGAAACTGCTGTTTATTGTGCTGCACTGGCAGTTACAGGGTTAATGCGGGAGAGATGAGTGATTTCGGCTGGTGCTCCTGTGAGCGTCTTTTGTCTGTCGTTCTTCAAACATTACAGTAGACATATTTTGGTTTACAAACTGTATTGTTTCATCAGTTAGTCACGTTAGCACTCGGCTAGCGTATCCACCTAGTGTTCACAGTTTAGCAGCTAAACTTTAGCTGTGGGCACGATTCGCTTGCATAAGTGTTTTTGTATTTTATGTCATTATAATTGACGAATTGACTATATTATTGTTTTATGTAAAGGTGCTTTGTCAATGGTAGCGCTGGCTAACTGGCTCAAGGACTCATCTCTGTGCCAATCACAACAGGTTTGGCCAGCTGACCAATCAGAGCAGAGTAGGCTTGAGGAAGGGAGGGGCTTGCTCCGAACTTGCTTGGAACGAATCGTTTCCTAATCATTGGCAAATGACTCTAATATTAAATGTATATTCTGAGAAAATTACAATGTTTTCTGATCTTAGATGCATTTAAACCTGTTGTAGGGCACTCCAACACAATATTAGGACACTTTAAAATACCATATGACCTGCTCTTTAAGTGACCGTCTAAAATTAACACTTTAGTAAACGTCACTAGATAGAGACGCGCCTGCTCCTTTAAATTCATCCGAAAGAGCTGTGATTGACAGGTCCTTAAGGGGCGTTTCCAACTGTCAGTCATCCAATCAGCGTTGAGTGTGCAGTCTGGACGGAGCAGAACCCGTGACGTAAGCGATTACTATTCTACTGTGCGGACAATCAGTAAACATCTCTTGCAAAGTGACAACAAAACCATATATCGAGCACTTTTGAGGATATTAAATACAATTATGGACTCCACATCGGTAAGTGAAACATAAGCTTAATCAGAACAGCCGTAATGTTTTTTTGTAAAGCTTATTGCAATGCTATATTAGCTTGCATGACGTGGATAAAACGTGATAAACTGTGACAAGTGAATTAAGTTTCTGTAGTCCAGCATGATGCACAACCTTTTATTGTTGCCTCGTGATGCTTTTAGTTATACAGGCATTGCTGTTGTAAATCTTTTAAGATTACGAGGAAATGAACAGTAGGCCTAAGTCAGAAGGAAAGCCTCTTGGGAAATATAAGTGATTTTACATGCATGCTTGTTCATTGCCTTGTCAAATAAACATAGAATAATGACCGATGCAATCAGATAACATAAACATTTCACCTTTTTAGGTGCTTTAAGTGTTCTTCAGCTAGTTAGAACTGAATTGATTTGGCCTACTCTCGCTGGGCAACATGGTTAGATTGAAATAAAAACAATATGGAAATAAATCATAATTGCATGTGAACAAATGCATGCTCCTAACGCCGATCATGATATTGTACGTATATCAAATATGGCACTTTTGATGTCCAACAAAAATGCATGAACAGAAAAAGAAACCAAACTGTCTCAAGGTGTCAGGGCAAAGTCCCCTGTGATCATGTGATATCCGTGATGACAGCATTACAGTGCAATGTGCATGATTCTTGCTGTGAGTATGAGAAGTGTTCATGTTTGTTCTGAGCATGTCATCGCCTTCATGTTAAACAGACTTTTTTTACAGCCTTTTATTTGAGCTGATTGCATCTACATCTCTTATTTTTCAGATGTTATAAATAAAATATACTCATCTGATACATTTTAAGTTTATTTGGATAAAAACATCTGCCAAATGCATGAATGTCAATGACTACATTAAAGCAGGCTTAAAACAGGATTCTTTATTATATTATTTATTTTTATATGGAAGTACAATATTATTATAAATGGTGAAATATAAAATTATTTATTTATATATATGTATACCAGTAACTTGTGTGTGTGTGTATTTATATTTGTATATTTTTTTTTTCTGTATTTTATATATATATATATATATATATATATATATATATATATATATATTAGTGCTGTCAAATGATTAATCACGATTAATCGCATCCAAAATAAAAGTTTTTGTTTACGTAATATAAGCATGTATGTTATGTATATTTATTATGTATATAAACACACACAAATGCAGCATGTATTTAGAAAATATTTACATGTATATATTTATATTCATGTAATATATAAATATATTTAATATATAAACGTAACATATTTGTCTTAAATGTAAACATGCATGTGTGTGTATTTATATATACATAATAAATATACACAGTACATACATATATTTTTTATATATACATAATAAATATACACAGTACATACATATATATCATTATTTTGGATGCGATTAATTGCGTTTAATCGTTTAACAGCACTAATTTGTATATCACTATATATATATATATATATATATATATACAAATATATATTATATATATATATATATACAAATATATATAATCTGAATTAATACAAAATGTGTGCGAGTGTGTATGTATATATATGTATATATATATATATATGTATATATATATATATATGTATATATATATATATGAATATATATATATATATATATATATATATATATATATATATATATATATATATATATATATATATATATATAATATATATATATGATATATATATATATATATATATATATATATATATATATATATATATATATATATGTTTTATAATTAAATGTTTTATAATATATATGAATATATATGAATACCTTTGCATTGGAGCTCAGATTGTTGTGGTGTTTTCTAGACCATAGGAGGGTTCGTCAGCACTCTCACTGAGATGGGCTTCAGTGAGGCTCAGATACAGGTGGCGATGCAGGCAGGATTCTTCTCTGTACCAGAAGCAGCCGAATGGTAAATGTTTTATAGGTTATTCTTGACTTTTTCCCAAGAGAAAAAGGTGTGACCGGTTATGTAATAGCTTGGGCTCGTCATAGACCTGTCTGGTTATATACAATGGCTTTAGGGAATATTGAAAGTGTTATTAGACAGCATTGTTCATGATTAAGCACCAGCCCTCTCATTTATTCTCACATTTGCGCTGTAGGCTTTTGCAGGGTGGGAGTCCACGGCATAAACTAGTCAAGCAGCCTTCAGGTCCTTTAGAGACGGCATTTTCTGCATTTAACCCTCCCAAAGATGCTCTCTGCTCCAACAACAACTCACAGTCTGACGAAACAGGTACTAACAGCACAGTTTCTTCATTTACTCATTTGTATGACTCAACATTCAACATTCTTCTGGGAAGGAAAATGTGATTTGCTGTGCAAATAAACTTGCATGTGATTTTGTGCATAGTGTGCTGCAGATCATTAGCAGTATGCTAATACTGGAATCTAAAATGTTATTAAATAATGAGAAATTCTCTGCTTTTAGGTCCTTCATTGGTCTTGGTACAACCTTCTGTGAACTCTCCCACATCAAAAGAGCATCCACCCCTGGAAACACGGATCAAGCAGGATAAGAGTAATTTCCACGAGCAGCAGAGGCAGCGAGTGGCCCAAGAGGTGCGGGCCGAAAAGAGACAGAAGAAGCAGGTGATTTCAGTGAAAGGGTTCATGTTCTTACAATAAAGCTCCATAAGCAAGGGTTGGCTTACTCAAAAATCAATCTGCTCACACCCACGTCATTCCATGATTTCTTCTGTGGAGCACAAAATCTGTTCTTCAAAATACAAACAAGATTTGTGACCAATTGCTGTTTAAAAAGGTTGTTTAAAATATTAGTTATTATTTATAGCTCTCTCTGTATATAGTATATTAATAATAATGGTTTGTATTTTAATGTGTATTATTTTAATTTGTGCATGTGTGTGTGTGTGTATATATATGTATGTGTATATATATATACACATACAGTACAGACCAAAAGTTTGGAAACATTACTGTTTTTAATGTTTTTGAAAGAAGTTTCTTCTGCTCATCAAGCCTGCATTTATTTGATCAAAAATACAGAAAAAAATGTAATATTGTGATATATTATTACAATTTTAAAAAATTTGTTTTTAAATTTATTATACTTTAAATTATAATTTATTTCTGTGATGCAAGCTGAAATTTTAGGATCATTATCACATGATCCTTTAGAAATCATTCTAATATGATGATTCATTATCAAAGTTGGAAACAGTTCTGCTGCTTAATATTTTTTCAGAACATGTGATACTTTTTTAGGATACTTTGATGAATAAAAATTAAAAAAAATAAAAATAAAAAAAAGAAGCTATGTTTTTAAAATATAAATATTTTGTAATAACAATATACACTACTGGTCAGTAATTTAGGGTCAGTAATTTTTTTTTTTCTTTCTTTTTTTTAAAATAAAATCAATACTTTTATTCAGCAAGTGTTAAATTGATAAAAAGTGATAGTAAAGAAAATATATTATTAGAATATATATTATTAGAATTTTTTTTTATTTTGAATAAATGCAGTTCTTTTTAACCTTTTATTCATCAAATATATTAGACAACAGAACTGTTTCCAACACTCATAATAAATCAGAATATTAGAATGATTTCTAAATGATCATGTGATAGACTGGATGTTACATGTGACACTGAACGCTGGAGTAATGATGCTGAAAATTCAGCTTTGCATCACAGGAATACATTTTTTTTTTAAAGTATATTCAAATAGAAAACTATTATTTTGAGTTGTAATAATATTTCACAATATTACTGTTTTTTTTCTGTATTTTTTATCAAATAAATGCAGGCTTGATGAGCAGAAGAAACTTCTTTCAAAAACATAGTTTTGTTTCCAAACTTTTGGTCTGTACTGTATATAAAAATATATTTGTGTGTGTGTGTGTGTGTGTGTGTGTAATAATATGTGATAGATAGATAGATAGATAGATAGATAGATAGATTGTTTGTTTGTTTGTTTGTTTGTAATAATATGTGATAGATAGATAGATATAAAATTCTTCTATCTATCTATCTATCTATCTATCTATCTATTTTTTAACACACACACACACACACACACACACACATATATATATATAATATATATATATATATATATATTAATAATATATTATATATAGCTAATTAATATAATTGTCATGTCAAATATTATCATTTATTCTATAATACAGTTAATATAATTAATATAAATATATTTTATCATTTTATACATTTTCTATTTTTGCTCCATCAGCTGTCACATTTTTGGTTCCCAGTTCTGTAACGGTTTGTCCTTTGATCAGGAGCGTGAGTTGGTTTTGAAGAGGATAGCAGAGGACCGGCGCAGTCAGCAGGAGAAGAACCAAAACGAAGCCACGGCTGAGACCTCTCCATCCAGTGGACAGGGACAGAGACTGGGTGGACGTGTGGAGACCAGCTTGGACAACCACTGCATCCTTATGGTGCAAGATCACATCTTTTTTTCACTGCTTTCTAACAACTGCATGAATTATTTGGCATGAAGTCAAACCTGTCTGTTTTGTTTGTGTCTGTTACAGATTCGTCTTCCCTCAGGGGAATCAATGCGTGAGCGTTTTCCTGCAGACACTCCCTTAAGTCACGTCGTCGAATACATTGCAGGCCGCCACCCTTCACTACCCGCTTTTTCCCTCCTGCAAGGGTTTCCTCGAAAGCGCTTTGGGGAAACTGAGCTAACCTGCTCCCTCCGGTCTCTGGGACTGACTCCCAACGCTGCACTTTGCATACAGACCACGCCCCCTGAAACGCCTCAGGACCCGCCTAGTCCGGCGTCCCGATTGGCTGTTGTTGGGGAGGCGGAGGTGGAGCCACAGGAAGAGCTGGTGGCGCCACCAAATGAGCAACCCCAGGTGGAGGCCAGAGCTTTAGAGGAACTGGAGATACCTCCACCTCTGCCTCATCAGCTGTGGGAGGAAGCAGTGGGGTATGCTGGGATTCCTGGGGTCGGACCTCCGCTGTCAGGACCCTCTCACTACTGGGGTGAGATTTACTTTTACTAATTTGTGAATGCACTGCACAGTTATTTAAGTATTTTTTTTTTCTGTACTTGTTTTTTAGTTCGTAATATTTGGAATATATTATTTTGAGTGCTGCAGCCGTGACTGCAAAACGTCCAAGTATCGTCAATTTATATTTACCACACTCATAAATTGAAAAATCCCATTATAAAAACCCATAGGAAAATCTTGAGGGAATCCAACGGCAGATTTGAATGTCAAGACTGCAGCACTCTGACTTTTTTATTTTTATATTTTCAGTTTTAGCTTATTTTCTATTTGTAATTTTTGTTATGTGCTTTTGTAGTTCTTATTAGTTTATATTTTTTAATTATTGATTATATAAAAAAACGAAGTTAAAATAATTATATATTACTTGATGCTTAAAATTTAAGTTTATTTATTTTATCATTTATTTTTATTTCAGCTTTAGTTCCATTTAGTTTTTTTTCTGATTAGTTTGTTTTTCATCTAATATTTATATTTTATTTTTTTAGCTTTTTGAATTAAAAATGTTTTCAGTAGTTTAAGTTTTACTTAATGATAAAAAATATGTTATTTTTGTTGCTTAACATTTATTTATTTAGTTAGAATTTATTTTTATAACAGATTTAGTTCCATTATTACAAGTATTTTATCTCATATTTTATTTTATTTTATTTTCAGCTTTACCCGAATTAACAAAAAGTTAACAAGTTTTAGTTAACGATAATAATCCCTGCTCTTCACAAACTTTACTTCAATGCAAGTAATATTGTGTTATTACACATTTGCTCCTGACAGGACAAGGCCAAAAACTAGTGCCAGGCGATGCAGAAAATGAAGAACCTTTGGAAAATGAGGAGCAACCAGAAGACGTAGTTGTACCTCCATTTAATCTCAATGGTATATAACGGTTTACTTTCACAATTGTTTTTGACAGGGTGTTGTTATATGGATGCAAGGGTGTTCTAGGTGTTTGCTAGTTTGTTCTGGGTGGTTTCTAGATGGCTGCCCAGGTAAAAAGACTCCAAAGTCTCTATACTATTCTGAACTCTAGTTATGGCTCAGGCACCTCCTCCTTCCTCTCTAAATCTATGAGATTTTTCCAACCTTTTTTATTGTTTGCCAGGCTAAAATATGGCTGATTGCTTAGTAAAGTTATAGCCACATCATTTCGAGGTGCTATTCATGTTTTAACACAGTTGCAGGAAGAATTGAGTGCTGAAGTTTAATACTTGAGGTTTGGGGTCTGCTTAAGTATGAGCATTAATAAAAGTGATGCTTGCATTAGTCAGCACCATTAATAATGAATAAGATGTGTGTGAAAATAAGTCATAAGTCAAAATACACTTAGTAATTAAATCATCACAATTAACATCATAATTAGAATTGACTTGATATCAGTCAACTCTGATCTGGATGAAACTCCAAAAACTGTCAAAGATAAAGCGAGCACTTCAGGCCACGATCAAAGGGAATTCCTGATGAGACTGTAAACTAAAGATGTTGATATCTGTTAGTCTGGAACGGACTAAAAAGCCGCTGCTTTTTGGACTGAACTGAATCAGAAAAAGCCATAATCTAATAAAGGAGGACTGGAATGGTAATGAATGAACAGTCTGCCAGCATTTTTTTAAGGGCTTTAATCACAGAGAATCCTTTAAAACCTTCATATCTGCTCTCACTGAAGGTCACTGTTCATGATTCTGCAAAAGCTTTGTTTATGAAATAAATGGTACTACACGCTTGACTAAAAAATTAGATTAGCTGTTGTTTTAATTATATACAGTAGATGCAATCTCATACCAACTTTGGTTCCCAGAATTTTAGTTTTTGATTATTTAAAAATATAACCTAAAAAGAACATTCCTGACATGCAGGGATTAACTGCAGCTGGATAGGTTTAGCAGGCAGGCCTGTGAACATGCTAATATATGGTAATTAGCTTAATATGCAGTTAGTTCCAGTGCAACTGTTTTGATATTGAGGCTGTGTAATTAAATGCTTGGTTAATTTGGTAGTAGCAAGATGCAATGCGTTTAATTTGTTTGCTTGATGTGCTTGTGGATCATACAAGTCAATTGTAAATTTCTCTTGAAAATGTCGATGTTTTAAAGATATTGCCCCTCAGTCAGAAAAAAAACCTGGAAATATCAGGGAATTTTAAAATTGTGATTTCCAGGCCTGGGATAGTTATTGAAGTGAATACAATCTTGAAGGTTTATTGATTTAAAAAAAAAAAAAAAAAAAAAATTGGTATAATTTTTGCAGTCTTAAAAAGTGATATACACATAATATATATAAAGCTAAATTTTCAGCTGGTATTACTCCAGTCTTTAGTGTCACATTATCCTTCAGAAATCATTGTAATATGGTAATTTGCTGCTCAAGGAACAATTGTATTATGTTGGAAACTACGTAATAATTTTGTGGAAACGGTGATACTTTTTAGAGGATTTTTTGAAGGAAAGTTCAAAAGAACAGCATTTAATTGAAAAAAAAATTTAACATTTAAAAGTCTTTACTGTCACTACGAATCAATTTAATGTGTGTTGTCTGAATAAAAATATAAATTTCCTTAAAATCAAGCTTACAAAATTAAACTTAACTAGAACTTCCATGACTGGAAAAGTCATGGAAGTTTATTTGAAGGTGTGGGAACCCTGTTTACTTGTTTTGATGGGGGGGGGGAAGTGATTAAAATGTGAATAACACATAATCAGCTTTTGTGGGGTTTTAACTATACGCTACTTTTTTTTAAAATAAAAATCTAAATAATCAATACAATTTATAGATAATCTCCCTCTCACTCTGACAGGACTGCCACAGTTGCCCTTCTTCCTGGAGAACAGGGGAAGAGCAGGACTGGAGCCGAGACATCACTGGCCGGAGCAGGGCAACAGACTCAGGTAGGACCATTTCTAAAGGGTCTGAAGGGTGGGAAATTAAGGGCTAATTAGTGAGAGCTATATAAAAAGTTCACAGTTCAGTATGTCAATAATTGTAAGAAAGAAAAATCTTTTTTGCAATTAAGCATAACATCATTATAGTGACATCACTGCTTTCAGCTGTTTTGGTTTCTACATTTCTACATTCAGCATTTGGAAAACTTAAGCAGTGTACATTGTCCTTAAAGGAATAGTTCACAAAAAAAATGAAAATTCAGTCATCATTTGTGATCCTGGAGCACAAAAGCAGTCTTAAGTCGCTGGGGTATATTTGTAGCAATAGACAAAAAAAACACTGTATGGGTCAAAATTATCAATTTTTCTTTTATGCCAAAAATCTTTAGGATATTAAGTAAAGATCATGTTCCATGAAGATATTTTGAAAATTTCCTACTGTAAATATATAAAAACTAAATTTTTTATTACTAATATGCATTGCTAAGAATTAATTTGGACAACTTCAAAGGCGATTATTATTATTTTATTATTTTTGCACACTCAGATTCCAGATATTCAAATAGTTGTATTTCAACCAAATATTGTTTGATCCTAATAAACCATACATCAATGGAAAGCTTATTTATTCAGCATTCAGATGATGTATAAATCTCAATTTAGAAAAATTGACACTTGAGACCAGGGTCACATTTACATCATCCCCATGTTGTTACAAATCTGCATGACTTTATTTCTTCTGTACAACACAAAAGAAGATATTTTTCAGTGGGGCCCAAAACCATTTGATGATTTTTGACTGGACTGTCCCTGTTGTGTGTTGAAGGAGGCGGAGCCTGATGACCCAGCAGACCCTGAGGAAGGCCGTGCGTTGCGTGGAGCTGCGGGTCAAGCAGCGGTAGAGCGTTTACAGCGAGCCGCCCATCACGACGAGCAGCCGTCACAACATGGGCATCCCTCGCCCCCCAAAAAAGCCTTCAAGACCCCCCGCGTGCCCCCTCTCTGCTCGATGGCCACCAGGGCCACCGTTTCCCTCATGACAGGTCAAAAAGAGACTGCCTTATGTTGTTTGCTGATTACATGAGTGCTCAGGACAAGAGTTTGACCATAATCTTGCTCCTTCAGCTCCCAGCATGCAGTACAGCAGCAGCCTGGCGTGTTTGACTCCGGAGCTGGCCGAACTCTTGTTGACTCATATGGCACGTGAACGTCTCCTCCGACCGCGTACGCTGGAGCTGTTCTTTGGCTGCCCACTGCAAAAGTTTGTCCTAAACTGCTACCCGTATACCACCAATGAGCTGCTGCGGCAACTGAGGGCGTTTTCCTGCCTCAAACATCTCAGCTTTGTCAACTCTCCACTCATCACAGGTGTGAGATTTTTCACCAGAACTGTCAAGAAATGTATTTATTTATTTATTTATCTGTTAGGACTATTATGTGTATATATAGCCCACCACTCTGCATATTTAGCGTGTCTCTCTAAATTTTTCATTTCGCAGACGCTGGTCTTTCTGTTTTGTCCAACCTCTCCAAACTTCAGCATCTCAACCTGTCGTCTTGTAACAAACTAACAGACAGCTGTTTGCAGCATATTGCAGGTGAGACAGCGTGTCAGAAACCAGTCCATAAGTGATTATTATCATGAACAAATGCATCATCTTATTTGTGTGTGATCTCAGGTCTCCGCAGCCTGACGTTCCTGGCTCTGGACCAGACCAAAGTAAGCGATGCAGGTCTGCTGATGTATCTGCAGTCAGGTTCTCTTGCGCTGTGTCAGCTCAGCCTCAATCATACGGCCATCACTGAGAACACACTGAGAGCGCTGCCTACATGTGTACCACAGCTACGAATGCTCAGTATTAAATACACCAAGGTAATGTGTATACACACAGAGATTCAAAAAAAAATAAATAAATTAATTGTATTTATATTTATTGTATTTTAATTTTTTTTTTTTTATGTTTTAATAGTTTTGTTTTATTTATAGATTTAAAATGTATAGAAATATAGGGTTTGCAGGTTCAATCCCACAGTTTGTTTTGGATTTGCATGCCATTTATGGATGGGGTTATCTAACATAGATTATATCACAATTGCAGACTACCCGAAACGTTCTCAAATAATGCTGCAGCATTCTGTGAAAGGTATGCAAAAAAAAGAGAGAAATAAATAAAAAAAAAAGATGAAAAAGAAATAATATGGGAATTTTTGTCTATACAAATGTATGGATTTATTTACCAGCAATAAGTAACATATTCCATATTAATCTGATTTGTTAATGTAACCAGTTGTGATTTCTGTTTTTGTCATGTTAAGCAATATGAATTGTGACGGGGCCTGCAATACTTCATCTAAAACTATTGAAATATTTTTTCCAATTCTTGTGAAATCATTATAAATTTTTTATCATTAAAGTCTGAAGTTGGCAAGATTTAAAATGTTGAAAAATGAATGAAGGAAGTCTCTTCTGCTCACAAAAAAAACAGTAATAATGTGAAATATGATTACAATTAAAAAGAACTGTTTTCTATTTGAATAGATTTTAAAATGTAATTTATCTCCAGATGACTCCAGTCAATCATTCTAATCATTCTGATTTGTTGCTTTTGGAAAAATTTATCATTATTATTATTATTATTATTATCATTATTATTATTATTATCAATGTTGAAATCAGTTATGCTGCTTAGTGTTTTTGTGGAAACGATGAATTTGTTTTTTGTTTTTGTTTTTTGAGAATAGAAAGTTCAAAAGAACAGCAATAGAAATCTTATATGTCTTATATGCGAAATTATAAATGTCTTTACTGTCACTTTTGATCAATTTAGTATATCCTCATGAACAGTAGACTGCATTTGTCCCTTCAAACGAGCTCCGGTTAGCTTGCGCAATCAGTCATGAAGCCGTTACAGGGTTTGTTTGTAAGGTTTATTTATTTTAGACTGTGAGAGAATGGCGTAATGGAATTCACTATCCGTTTACTCTATATTTATTTTGCTTTTGTTTCCTTTTGCTATGAGGTGAGTGACGTGTCTGCACTCGCAGAGCTCCGAAGCCTGCAGACGCTTCACCTGGACGGCTCAGGTGTACGAGAAAATACTCTCCAGTGCCTAGCAACCCATCCCAGCCTATCAGCTCTCAGCCTGGCTGGCATACCAGTCGCCGATGGAAACCACACGCTGGAGATCATTTCAGGTGCAGCCAAATAGAACTATTTGTATTTACTGTATGGCTTATATGCATGCATAAATGTCTTTTGCATGAAAATTAGTCAATCCTGTTTGGGGTTTTAGTGAAGTAAGATCATTTACTCTGTCTGATTTCTCCATGCAGGCCTAAGGCTTACCCAGCTCACCCTGCCTGGCAGACACTCTGTGACAGACCTTGGACTCTCGTTTCTCTCCAGACAGTCTTTGCTCTTAGAGCTCGACCTGACTGACTACACTCATCTCAGCGACCACGGCATTACACAGCTTTCCAGCATGACCAGGTAGAGCTGTAGGTCCAAAAGTGTCCGTGTGGTACATCAAATGAAAAAAGAAGCTGGTTTAATTTGGAGTAATGCAACTATGCAAAACTTGTCATTCTGGAGTAGGCTTACTTAACGGTTATTTATGAAATCACAGGCCACATCCCAAATTGTTGTAGTCCATAGTTTCCCACGGTCATGAAAAACCTATTAGAGAATTTCAAAAGTGTGTGGAAAAGTTATACTCAGTTCTTCCTTTAGCTAGAATTTACTCTTTACTTCATGAACTGAGTTTTCAAATTTCTTGTCTAATCATTAGTTACAGATGAAAAATCATGGAAATTCTTAGGTCAGGAATTGTGGGAACCCTGATTTATGTGTAACAATACATTCGAAAATATGTGCCACAAACAAGACTTGAAAATCAGTCCACTCTTGTAAAACTATTCACACTGTTGTTTTTTGTCAACAAATATAGTGTCATTGTTTTTTGTCCTGTTGATTGATAAAACTCACAGACCATTAAGTTGCTTTAGTAGGTTTTCCAGCATTCTGAGTAAAAACAGTGATTATATTGCAATATATCATGCTATTGCTGTGACTGCTTTAAATCAATTTAAATTTGCATTGTCCTGCAGACCTTTTGTTTGCGATTCATTTCACTGTTTCATTGGAACAGTGTTCAGAAGTCTTTTTAAATTTTACCAATAATGGTAATGATGACCCGGCCCTTTTTACTTGATAGGTTGAAGAAGCTGTCTCTTAGCAACACTCAGGTGAGTGACAGCGGGCTGCAGGGACTGATCAATCTAAAAGAGCTCCAGGAACTGTGTCTTGACCGTACAGCCGTCACCAGCAGGGGCGTTGCAGCCTTGATCACACACTTACCACATCTGCAGGTACGGTAGAAATTAATACATATTATAGATATATATATATATATATATACATATCATATATACATACACATATAATACACACACACACACACACACACACACACACATATATATATATATATAGAAAAATATGGAAATATACTGGTGAGCATAAGAGAGTTTATATATTTTAAAAAAATTATATAAACATTCTAGATCACATACGTGTGTGTGTATATACATACACACACACATACGGTATGTGATGTTCATGGATTCAGTGTACATGTTTGTTTTTTGTTGTGTAGGTGATGGGTTTGGCCAGTACACAGGTGGGTGATACGGTGATCAGACGAGGTCTAGTTCACTGTCCTCAGCTGCTGAAACTCAACCTCAGCAGAACCAGAATCACAGATCAGGGTATGTTGTGCAGTCTTATTTCCTCCATGATCATTTACTAGTAAAACAAACGTCTATAACATGCTGAATTGTATTCCTCAGGTCTGAAGTTCCTGTGTCGCATGCAGCTGAGTCAGGTGAACCTGGATGGCACAGGTGTAACTCTTGTTGGCATTGCTAACCTGATCTCCGCCTGCCCTCAACTGACCAGCGTACGGGCCAGCCATACCCGCGCCATTCCTCCAGACCAACAGTCTGACGATGAAGGCGATGACGATAACGGCAGCAATGCCACACGCTCCTAGATGTCTGTGTGTATTCTTCAAACATGGGCATAGTACCCTTCAGCTGTTTCTCAGAGGGCAGATTATTCAGAGCTTCCTTTTTCCATAAGTAGCACTACAATCTCACTTGGGGTTGACAATCAAGTTAAAATACTTATTTGAATGTGGTTACACAGCGAAATGAGTTTTGTCTGGAACTTTAAAAGTGCCATGGTTATGCACTCTTCAAATTTAGATTTTCTGTGGACATTTTGCAGCTTTTGTAAAATAAAATGAATTAGATATCATTTAAAATTACGGATGACTTGTAATCCAGTATTAAAAAAAAAAAATTCAGTAATAATGATGCTCAAATAATGATAATCAACACTTTGCATGACAGCTGTAGAAGTATTTGAATCTTTTACACTGTGTATTGCAGATTTGTGCATGAACATGATATTTTTATTTTAAAAATGAATGAAAATATAGGTGTTAATGAATGACATAGATTTTATGTGGATATATTTTGGATAAATGCATCTGAATGACGCTGAAGTGGAAACTCATTTTGGACTGGAAGTTGTCATTTAAGTGTTTCATGTAACTAAAAGCCAAAGTCAGTGTCGTTTTCCTGGGATGTTACTGAATCTAGCAGAAGTTTTACTCCTATACATGTATGTTCATGTTGGATGTAAGTTTATTAGTATATCCGTTTTTTGTTTTTAACTAGAGGATTTATTAGTCTACTGGGATTAACTGGATCCAGGTTTACACTAACATGCATCTGTCCTTAACTTACACAGTTTTTCATATGATATGATAAAGTTATGAATTGTGAAATACCAAACAAATGAATAGCATCATCACATTGGCGTTCGACTGTTTCTGTGTGCATCAGTGTTGTACCTTTAAGCGTGTAAATGCAATAACATTTAAAAATACAAAAACATAAAGGTCTCAACCGTATCTGGAAAAAAGTCTATGTTGAAAAAATTTTCAAGTTCTAAATTCTAAACATACCTTGAATGCACAGTGCTGTTCTGTCTTGATCTGACTCAAGAGAAACTGTCAAATGCATTCTTGTTGTTGTCTACAGTTGTCTAGTCAAAATTAAAATGAGACACAAAACTCAGGAGCCAGTCAGTGGTCCATCATGAACATGGTAGCATCTTATTCATGTTTATTTAAAATGCCATGAATTTTCAACATGCATGTTCTTACAACTCCAAAATAGGTACTTCACTGTTAACCCAGTGAATGCTGTTTTAGAAAATGTTAGTTCTGTACATCCTGTAGGTAATGTGCAAGTATACAAAAAACATACACAACAAGTGTAGTTTACTACCATAAATTTACGAATCCACCTCTTGTGTATGATTATATTACAGATCGTATCAGATGCATGTTATACAGTAAATTCATTCAGTCTGCTCCACATTTGTACAGTTTATTTTGCAGCTAACTAGGATGATCTAAAACTTATTTTATACTTTAGGTTTACAGCGTTAATAAAAGCTACATTTTGCAATTGTTACTTTTGTCTTTTCATTGCTTTTTTTAATCTATAATTGGTATTTATATATTGACGTGTTTTATATAATAATAATAATAATAATAATAATAAAAGGTAATATTTACATTAGTGTTGAAGTACAGTATTACACAACTAAAGAGTAATAATAAAAACATGTAGGCCTACTTAAATGTAATTATTTTATGTGCTATTTATGAGTTTGTTTCTTCATCAGAACAGATTTGGAGAAATTTAGCATTACGTCAATTGCTCACCAATGGATCCTCTGCAGTGAATGGGTGCCGTCAGAATACCATTAATACACATGACTCTATCTACACATTAAATGTCTGTTAAATAAAAATTTGCATGTTTGTAATAGGCCAAAATACCAGTCAATAATCCACAATAAAGCTTCCTCCAGTGAAAAAGCCAATCTCCTTTTGTCCTCTCACATCAACATTTTTCATATTTTAGCCAGAAGCAATGCTGGCTTTTCACTTCTTAAGATGTTAATTGATGGACTGGAGTCGTGTGGATTATTGTGATGTTTTTATCAGCTGTTTGGACTCTCATTATGACAGCACCCATTCACTTCTGAGGATCTATTGTAATGTGATGTAACACTATACATTTCTCCAAATCTGTTCTGATGAAAAAAAAAACTCATCTAAATCTTGCAAATTTTCAGAATTAAATTTTACACCATCCTTGTGAGATCCCTGTTGGAAGCCCCCTGATTTGAAATATGCATTTGTTGCATTCACAAAACTATATTTACAGTAAAAACTCCAAGAATAGCACGAATAAAAACTATTACTGCTGTGTTTTTAACAGACTGTCAAAGGACAAGGGTGTGAACTTGTAGCCGGATCCCTCGTAAAACTTGTTCTGAAATTCAACCCTGAAAACAAACACATGAAAATGTCACTTTACCTACATTCATATCACTTTCTGTTATTTTTTTAATCATATTTAAACATGCTTTGTAAACAGATCATTGTGGTTAGTAGTTACAGTTCATACTGATAAACTCACACTATTAATGCTAAATTTGGACACACTTCAAGTACAGAGACATTAGACCTTTGGGCCAGATATATGTAAACTTTAATAGATTTAAAATAGACAGACAAACATGCCCCATGTCAAAGGTCAGGAACAAGTCGAATAACCTTAACTAACATGCAGCTTACAAATTCTAGGTGCAAGGTTGTTATATGCATGATAACTCTCATAACGTCTTTGTTAAAGTGAAGTTTCATACTAGTTGCTTATGAATTATGTGTTGTTCTTACCAGTGTAGTCGTAAAGCGTGCAGAAAGGCAGACAGGCCCTCCATAACCAGAAGAATAGTCACGGTGAGAACAGCGAAAGCAGCAAACAGCACTACCAGCATGAGAGAACCCATACCAGAGGAGATCTTCAGGCCCACCTGGAGAACCATCCTCCAAAGCACCTCCGACAGCTCTGCAGACGATATGGCCTTTAATTAACCTCATTTCACTCTGTCAGTGTGTTTTTTTAAAGAGATAGTTCACACAAAAATTAATGTTCACTCTCAAGTCATTCTGAACAATAACAGTAATTGGGTTGTGTGAAGAGCAGACTGAAATTTAAACAGTTGTTCACTGAAAATCTACAAAATATGTACTTTTGTGTTTTCACAGTGCAAAGAACAAACATTTGATCTGAGGTGATCTATTTCCTTAGCATGTTTACTGAAACATAAATTATACTAATAACTTCTGTAACTAAATGTTCTTTTAAACATCATTCTGATATGCAGATTTGCTGTTCAATTAATAATAATGGTTCTTATTACTGTTCATGCTGAAAACAGTTTTTGGGGCTGCCTCTCACCGTGGCGAGTCAGCGCTGCCTCCATCCCTGGAATACAGCCGGCACCCTCCGTCCTAAATCGCCGCCCTTCAAGCGGCATGCGCGCCCAGGAGGGGATTGAACAGCCAGCCGCCAGCCCCTCGCCCCCACTCCGATAGTGGAGTGGGTGTGGGAGAGAGGAGGGGCGCTGGACGAGTCAGGGCTGGCGGCGTGTGATGGGGCACACCTGAAGGAAATGGGGGCCTCATCACCGCCGCTGTTTAAAAGCCCAACGCGCCTCTCCTCGGAGGGGGAGACCGGTCTCTTCCCGTTGCATGCACACTGGTGTCCCTCGTGGGTCCCAGGAAGGGTGCGTTGAGGGACGCCCGCGCCACCAGAAGACGTGAGCTGCCGGACCCGCGGTCCGGTCGAGAACCGCACCCGTCTACACGGCCGTCGGGCCAGGATGCCGGGCCGTCCATTCCCCTGCAAGCGCCGCGGCCAGCGAGGAGGAGGATGAAGCCGCTAGAAGAAGCCGCCGCCCCTCGCGTATAGGAAGGTCCCCGGACCGAAGAGGGGAGCGCGTGCGGCCGCCGGACTCCGCCCCTTACCTGGACCCTTCCTCCATGGACACGCCAGACCCCCACGAACCCCGCAGCACGACGAGGACACATAACTGGATTCCCTGTTGTTTTGGGACACTGTTCCCCTTTTGGACACTTTATTCCCCCTTGTTTTGGTTTTTTCTGTTAAATAAAAACCTCTCCGAGGCCTGACGCCACGCCCACTGTGTCTGTCGTTGGCTCGTCCCGTCACAGCTGCTTTGATGTTTTTGTGGAAACATTTTTTTTTTCAGGATTCTTTGATGAATAGAATGTCTTTTAAAAAGGCATTTATTTGACATTAACATTATAATTGTCACTTTTGATCAATTTAATGCATCCTTGCTGAATTAAAATATTCATTTATTTTTAATAAAAATAAAAAATCATACTTTTCCTAAAATTTTAAATGGTATGTTTCACGGTTTAAAGAAAAATATTAAGCTGCTGATTAACATCAACATTGATGATGATAAGAAATATTCATTGAGCACCAGATCAGTATAGATTGCTTTTTAAATTATATTAAAGTGGAAAACAGCAAAAAGTTATTTTAAATTGTAATAATATTTCACCGTATTACTGTTTTTACTGTTTTTTATCAAATGAATGCAGAGCATTTCTTTCAGATTACTTTTAAAAACATTAAAATAACAATTATTATTATTATTATTATTATTATTATTATTACAAACTTATGACCAATAGTATATTTTCAGAACTAAATTCTGAAAAGCACTTAGCCATGTATTCCATTAAGTTAATATGCTAAAAATTAGGGAAGGTAAAAAAAACTGCACACCTTCATTTACTCATAAATCATTTCACTGTTGATACAATCAGTCACGCAGACACAAAGGAAAACATAAAGAACACAGATAATAAAACTGATCGTGCAGTTTGTTTTATTACTGTGCAAGCACTGCGACAGGACAAACCTGCGTGAGCCAGACTGAGCGCCCAGAGCCGAAGATACGAGGCAGTGTTGGAGATGCAGCCCAGGCAGAACTCGACTGTGTGGATGGCCTGATACACAGAGATGTCACCCATACTAACCTGAAGAACAAAACAGATGACATTATCTTTCCTCTTTGGTTGTACAGCATAGTTAAAACATTTGAGCATATTATGTTGTATTTAAGATATAAAGTACCAGTATTCAGTAAGTTTTAAACAACATTTAAAGACCTACCATATACCAAAAGCTTACCATCTCATCCTTCTGATGATGTGAGAAGGAAGAGCGTGTGTCTGTGCCATGCTGATCATTCGGATTGTTTCCAAACACCTGTGTAGAGACCTTATTAGTCTCAATCACTTATATGAAAATATTATTAGACAAAAATATATTAAACATATATATATATTAAACTATATATATATATATATATATATATATATATATATATATATACTATTCACATTTAAAAGATGGTGCCACTTTGAAAATGTCAACAAAAAAAAAAAAAATGCTAAAATTGCAGTATTGAAATTAAACTTAAAAATGTAAAAATAAACTAATAAACCATTAATAAATATAAATACATATATGTAAATTTGTTATCTTAAGTATAATATTAAAGTTCAAAGAAAATGTTATAGACTGCTGAACTTAATAACTAGTACTTTACACAAACTGACTATATTAAAATATTTATAACTTGTACGAACATTTTATAACTATATTTATATTGTTTTAATTTAATTATTTTAATAATATAACTATAATTAACATAACATATTTTATTCATTTTATTATAAAGGAGGGCCACGTGTTTATAAAAATGTACTGTTTTTTAAAATGTAAGGATTTAATTTACATTTAAAATGTGCATAATTGAATTAATAATAAAAAATATATTTACATGTTGAAACCAGTGTCAATTTAGTATCATTGAGATATATTTTGTTAATATTTTGAATTAGTTTTTATTTTTAGAATTTTTGTTTTCATTATAATTATTATAATTATAATTATTTCATTATTATCATTGTTTTCATTTTCATTTCATTATATTTTAGTTAGTTGTGGTTATTTTGTTGTGTGTTTTTGCCATTTTTATTAGTTTATATCCATTTTTTTTTCAGTTTTAGTTTTAGTTATATTAGAACATCATGTTAAACGAAATGAAAATGAGAAATACTGCCTTGGCAATTTTAGTTTTTAAATGTGACCATGGACCACAAAACCAGTCTTAAGTGTCAGTTTATCAAAATAGAGATTTATAGAATAAATAAGCTTTCCATTGATGTATGGTTATTTATGATCAGACAATATTTGTCTGAGATACAATTTTCTGAAAATCTGGAATCTGAGGGTGCAAACAAATCAAAATACTGAAAAAATCACCTTTAAAGTTGTCCAAATGAATTCTTAGCAATGTGTATTACTAATCAAAAATTACGTTTTGATATATTTATGGTAGGAAATTTACAAAATATCTTCATGGAACATAATCTTTACTTAATATCCTAATGATTTTTGGCATAAAAGAAAAATCTATAATTTTGACCCATACAATGTATTGTTGGCTATTGCTACAAATATACCCCAGCGAATTAAATGTGTTTTTGTGTTTTGGTGAAATTAATGTATATTTTTTTTTATTTCAGTGGTTTTCTTTTTTTTTCAAATGACGAAAGTTTTGTATAGTTTTAGTTTTATTTAACTATACTAACCCTGGTTGAAACAAGCATTTACTGTTCTTGGGATAGTGTTGCTCTGCTCACCTGGTGTCTGGTCTTCATGCGGGTCCTGTAGATGAGGAAGGGTTTGACCAGGAGCAGCACAGGAACCATAAGCACTGCCGTCAAAACCAAGAAGATCTGAAGCCCTTTCTGTAGAGCATTACAGCATCGGTCATGATCTGAAACACTGAGTAAAGCCAGGAGTAAAGAACTGCTTTTAGAAGAGCACGAATCCAAACCTGTCCTCCGTAGAGAAGCACATGTTCAGACTGGTAATCAAACAGCATCATGTTGATGAAGAGCAGCAGAATGCTGGGAGCCGTTTCGGAGCGTAGAGTGATGCACCATTTATAGAGGATGAGGAAGATCAGGTATCCGAAGAGAGACAGCATGAAGATCAGCTGTGGAACAAACTGAAGGAAAATGTCCTGGAATTTTCGGAAATGTCTGAACGAGGCAACGAGAAAAGCAAAATGTCTCAGATTTCTGAACAATGATGACCACAAGGGTTAAGAACTTCAACTGATCATAATTTATCTGGACTTTGTGAAGAGATGGTACTTTTAAAAGGATCAGTTACCTTTTGATCATAATAACTACTTCATAATAATCTCTACTATCTAATTTAATTAAAAAACTGAAGTTGCTGTTTTAAGTGAAAATTGCTCATTTTAACTTTTTTTATTTTTTTTTTATTTTGTTGAGCTGAATCTCGTCTAAATTAAAAAAGTGCAGTTGATATTGGTTAAATTATTTTATTGAGTTAAACTAAAGGTTACCATGACTTATTGATCGATCATATAATTTTTTACAGTGTAGATTTATACACAAGAAGCATCTAATTTTTCTACTTTAGACAGAATAGACAAAAGCTACATTATTACATCATAAAATTTCAGTATAAAAACTTATATGTCTTTAAAGAGGAATTAATGTTTTGCATTAGCATTTGACAATAAAAAATGATTTTGCCTTAAATTTATAAGAGATCAAATACCCACACAAAGTTCACCAAGCTCAGGGTGACTCCAAAGAGCATATGACTGACTCCCAATATGACTGACATCTTCATCTTGAAGGAGTTTAGAAAGGACAGCTTGTTTGATGCAATATTCCAAACCTAAAACAAAAATGTAAATCAATGCTTCGTTGTGCAAATCCACACATTTATGAAGTTTGGAATAACAGCGACACTGAAGACTGGAGTAATGATGTTGAGAATTCAACTTTGTCCCACAGGAACAAATTACATAAAAAATATATTCAAATAGAAAGCAGTCATTTTAATTAATTAATTAATGTAATTATTTATTTATTTGCATTATCGTTATTATATTCACTTGCTGTTAAAAGTATTCCTCTGTTCCCTTGCATATGTCGTGAACTTTAGAAACAAATGTGTTTCTAAATGCACAGCATCAGAACAGTATAAATCCTGACACCTAGTGAATAAAACACAGTAAAACTCTCAAATCATTGTAAACACATTCCAAGATCACATGATGTATGAAAAACAACAAAATGCTAAACTGACCAGGGAAAGAAATTATGTTGATTTTACAGGCACTGACCGGGTCGATTCCAAACACATATGGGTCTCCAGAATAAACTCCGGGCACAGATGGGTTCAGCTGAAGATGGTGATACTCATGCAGCGTTTCATTTCTGAGATAAAGAAAAAAAATACATATCAGAAAGGAAAAGAGCAAGCGACTACTTTAAAGTCTGCAGGTCTCCAGCATACAGTACGTACTGCCAAGGTCCGTGAGGATGAAACATGGGCCGAACACACCAGGAAGAGCCGAAGATGTTGAAGGACTTGGAGAAGCAGTCGTTGTAAATCAGCCCAGTGTATATAGAGAACATTCCCATGAGCAATATAATATAGCGTCCCCCGATCACGACATCTGTAACCTGAGAGGAGAAAGACAATTACGACTAGTGAAAATAACAAGTAGAAAGACTCTAAAAGACACTAATCAGAGTTAAAAAATTGTCTGATTATGCAAACAAGAGATCAGAGCAACTTTAACGCCATCCAATACCTCATTTTTCCACTTTCTTAAAGATTCAGCCTGTGAAATGACCCAGACTGCAAACAGAGTCATCACCAGTCCATGTCCACAATCTCCAAACATCACCGCAAACAGGAAAGGGAAGGTTACAATAGTGCATGGAGCTGAGAAAATAAACGGAGCAAGTCGATTATAATACATGCACATATATGACCCTGGACCACAAAACCAATTTCAAAATTGAGATTTATAGATCATCTGAAAGCTGAATAAATAAGCTTTTTTCATTGATGTATGGTTTGTTAGGATATTTTGCCGAGATACAGCTATTTAAATATCTGGAATCTGAGGGTGCAAAAAAATCGAAATACTCAGAAAATCGCCTTTAAAGTTGTCCAAATGAAGTCCTTGGCAATGCATATTACTAATAAAAAATTACCTTTTGATATATTAACAGCAGGAAATTTACAAAATATCTTAATGGAACATGATCTCTTTACTTAATATCCTAATGATTTTTGGCATAAAAGAAAAATCAATAATTTTGACCCATACAATGTATATATATATATATATATATTAAATGTTGCAATGAAATAATGCATTAAATATATTCATATATTATAAAATATATGCAAATATATTATTAAAAATATGTTAATTAATATAAAATTTTGCAATGAAATAACATATTAAATTATACAGTCAAATACCTGGATTGATCTCCTGATAAGTACCGACCCCATAGGCATCAATAATAGCCTGGAATCCCTCAGTAAATGTGTTGGTTCTGTTGAAGGTTGGTGGAGTTTGCTGGGTTTGGATTCGGTTCAGGACTGGAGTCACACTGGATCCACTCTGCTCCTAAAAGAGAGAGAGAGAGAGAGAGGTGGAATATGTGGTCGTAAAACCACTTGCAAATATTCCATTTTGAAATACTGTATTAGTGATGGTTTGCAGAATATTTATTCAAGGAAGCATATAAACATACTTACAGATCCCTTAATCAGGGCGTTTTGAACAACAGCGAGATCTGACACAGGACACCAGATCTCTGCTACGATCAGCTTCTGCGTGATGTCTATGTTGCAGAGATTGAGGGTGTAGTAGATGGCCTTCATCTTCTTCACTTTACTGCCCCACTCCTGGACGTGCTCCGCTGCTCGCGTCAAGACACCGGCACGATATTCTTCAGTTCTTCTCAGGATCTTTACAACAAATTTGGACATAAAACAGCTGTTTCCTACATTTATTTATGAATACTGATTCTCTAACACTTGAAAAGACACTTGCAATTGAAAATAATCAGTAATGTGGCTCACCATTCGAAGATCTTCCATTTGTGTCATTACGCTGTTGCTCATTTGCTTGCGTTCATACAGAGTTTTGGGGCATGAGTACAAGCTGGCACGAAATCTTTAAGAATTGTAGAAATAATGTTGATGAAGAAATTTCATTAGGAATTCAAATCTATCCAATGTGAATAAGGCCATCAAATAAAATTTAAATTGTCATACTTAGATCTAAATAGATTGTTTGGGCTAAGTTAAACTGCTACTAGATCATTCTCAAAATATGGTGACATATCATGAAAAATATATAGCCAAGTAGCCATATATAGTCAAATAGCCAAGAGACTCCACATAAAAGACATTAATCTATAAACCTACACTTTATGAAATCATATGAAATCATATTAAACTATTAAAAAGAATGGTTGTCTCACTCATTCATTCAATTCTGTACATCATTGGTGTTATCATCATTAAAAATGTATTTTAAAAATTTAAAATGTTGTTGAAAAGTAAGTTAAGAGTAAAAAGATGCAAGTAAGAAGTTTTTTATGGAGTACATTTTTTATTTAAATGATTTTTTAATTTTAGTTATTTTTTCTTTGTCTTTACAATGATGTTTTTTATATATAGAATAAATAAAATATATAGAAATTATAAAAATTATTATTTACAACCCTTTTTCATTTGTGAAATTAAATCAAATAATATTAAAATAAATGCTTAAATACAATCATTTTTGTGGGGGGGAAATTTATTGAACAGAATTTTCTAATTCGGGAAACTCAACATTTTTTGAGGATGAATCCACTGTTGGTATATACGGTGTCTCTCACCCTTCACAGACTTTTCTGATTTTTTCTCGCACATGATCTCCCTGGACAAATATAATGAACACGTCCTTCTTCACAGCTCCCCTCTGTTTAAAAGAAAGATATATTTACTGACCATTTTTGTGATAATATTAACTCACACCCAACTGTACATGAGCTTTCACCATCTGTCCCAAATCCAAAAAATCTATATTAAATGGATTAATGTCCATTTCAAACTAGTAATATAGCAGCATGTGTGATGTGTATTGACAATCTGATCCCAAGCTATCGATTGCTTTAAATATTCAAGAACAGAGACCTATAGATTATGGATAATGTTGTAAGTAATTATGATGTTGGAGTTTGTAGAATGGAAATATAGCTGTGCATATATGTTGCAGGAGTGTTGACAAGACATGTTTTGAGTGTGAAAGAAAATAAATCAAACTTAAAAACAGAAATATGGGAATATAAGAATATGATATTCTCACCACCGCTTGGAGTTCCTCAGTGGCCTGTATCTCTGCATGTCGAAGGACGAAATTTCCATGAAAAAGGCGCCAAAGAACTTTTTCAAAAGCAGGAAACCTTTCTTGTTTGATAACACCTGCAACAAAGCTTCAAATGTGTACAGAAACAGTATGTCATAAGAAGTACGGTGCTATCTTTTTAGGTTTTAACTGGAACCTTTGTGTATCAGTAGGACAAGATATTTTAAATGTACAGTACCTAAGATGTAGAGCTCCAGAGGTGCTGGAGTTGCTGTTTCTGCGGCTGGTTATGTGTGATGAGACGGTCATAGACACTGAGTCTTCAGAGGGAGGCTCAGAGTAGGTTAGCAGCGACTCGGCCTGGTACAAAAGCAATCATAAGTTGTACATGGAAAGCATTCACTTTCACTGCATGGAAATGAGTATGGACAACCCCTTTCTGTTCCATTAAAAAAAAAAAAAGTAAATTATGGCAGAATTTTAATTTTTGGGTGAACTTCACTTTAAGCGTTTTAGAATAATGTTTCAAATTAAAATTGTTCTGTTGAGTTGAAGATGGAGTAAAGGTGAGACACCCTGAAAATCAAGATTAAAAAGACCAAACATTTAAATTATGTTCACTAAACATTCAAATGTTCAAATATTAAGTACAAATCAAGGCCTTAAAATACATTTAGTTTGGTTGAAATATTTGAAAAAAGTTAAAATAAATATGTTAAATTTTGATCAGTTTTGTTACCAGCTATTAGATAAACTTAAACTAAAACTTTTACAAATAATTTTTGGAAATTGAAATAAAACTAAAAAAATAAAAATAGCTAATAATAAATAAAGCTAAAAAATTAAATATAAATATCAAAAAAAAAAAAAAATTACATTTAAATAAAAATTTGAAATGTTGCCTTGGCAAGTAACTGAGATGAATCATTTTATGTTGAAGTACAAAAATGACTGAAACTAATACTGTAATACAATAAAAGTAGAAAATATTTCAATTAAAAAATATTAAAAATATATATAAAAAACTAATAAAAAGACAAAATGACTTAAAACTCAAATTAAAATGAAAAGCAAATATATAAAAAAGCTAATTCAAAATATGAATGCATACTAATATTATAAAATTAAAACTAAAAAACTAAAATTGATCTCAAGAACCTCTTCAAAGAAGTCTTCAGTCATCCTCAGCAGAGAGTCAATATCCATCAGCTCAATGAGGTTCTGTCTGAGTGTGGCATGGTTACGGTTGATTTCTCGCAGTTCCTGCTCCAGCTTCTCAAATGTGGACTAAAGGTTTTAAGGCAAGCATTATGTCACAGTATAACTTTCTGAATTTCTTTTTGTGTGTCAACTTTTGTTAATACAGAGTAAGAGAAAATGGGTTTATTTGGTCAAGGCCACAACTGAGAAAAAATAGTCTAATTGTTTTTCACCTCAAGCTCCAGAACATCTCTGGCACAGGGAACCATCTCCTTCTCCTTTGTTGCCGCAATTACAATGTTAGATTTCACCATCTCCTTCTCAAGATATCCTAAATGATGTATAATTTCAAGAGAAACCAGTCTCTGTCTCTGAAGGTAATTATATCATTTTAAGGCAGCTGTATGTAGTTTTGTGTATTTTTGTGACTTTGGAACCCCCTAAAGTTAAATGATTAGCATTTTCTGTCGTAAACATAACGCTTTCATAATTACAGTGGATACACATGCATTTGTTGACCAAGCAGAAGCCATTCACCTTATTATTAAGTCAATGTATCATCAGAATGACACTGAAATTGAAATTTCAAAGTAAAAAACTTACATACAGATGTTTTAAATTAATATATGAGGAGTATTGTTAGATCCCTTCTGCAGTATTAATGCATGATTCAACATGTCAAATGGATGAGATATGGATCTTTGCAATATAAGCAACTCACCAATAGGGCTTAAAAAATTTACAGCAGAAATGTTTATTCATGGGGTCAGAATTATAATTAAACAAAAACTTTCTTACTCAGAATTCTCTCCATTTCTTCGCATTTCTTCACTTCCTTCACAAATCGCCTCTGAAATGCTGTTGCACTAGGATTCAGCTGTGAGATCGTTTTAAAAATGTTTATTACACAAAGAAATTCTAACATACCAAGGCAGAATTTAGATGGTTATTTTAGATTACTGAAGCCCTATTAGCTTCTTAAATGACTCCCTTATTAATTTACATACATACGGTAATCACAATCATTTTTTTCTGGCTCTGCAGTGATTGATTCAATAATGGTGAGAAGTAAAATTCTGTGACTATGAACATTCAATATGAACTGAAAAATGATGCAGTGAGTATGCACTAGAAAGTGTGCATGCTGCCAAAAGCAGACTAGCCTACATTTATAAATCAATGGATGCTGGTTACCTGACAATCAGACAAATGTCAAAATAAATGATGGCCTAGTAATGCTCAAACACTTTTTTAGCTACAATGTCATTTGATTCAACAACACAGGCCACTTACACACACACACACACACACACACACACACACACACACACAAACATCACACAAGCAGTACAAAGGTTACTCACATCTTTAAACTGAACCAATCCAAGATGTCCAAGTTCACTGATGCAGTTGTGAGCTGATTCGGTTTGAAAAAACAGCTGCACGAGACACATCTCCTCACTACGAAATAAAGAACTCATTCTGGAGTTTATTCTGGTTAGTTTGGAGGAACAGAAGCTCACATACTGCTGGTTGAGCAGCAGTGACTGTCTGGTTTTTGTAAGTCAGTCTATTAAATGTCTGTCTATGAGATCAATAGTGTTCTCGTGTGGCCTCGGGATCAGTATTGACACCACTAGAGCAGCTGGGCCATCCAGACCAAATTATGATGAACAACCCTGCAGCACAGCACACATTTCATTTAGTTTGATCATTTCAAGTAAGTAAATAACCTTAACCTTACATAATTGTCATGGCATATGATCACAATGAAACATTGGTCTCATTTGTAAACATTTATTGGCAAACATTCCTCTGCGTTTTGCTTGCTGCTGTAGTTTTGTCATACGCTTGGCTTGAAATACTGATAATATCCAGGCCGCTTGTCCTATTGACTCGCATGCTCCAGATATCATCACCTCCTCTCTCATCTGTCCTCAGCATGTGCAGTACAATTCAGAGTTTGGAGAGACTTGAATTGACTGAATCTGATAGCTGTATGCAGCACAGCAGTAAGTAAACCATCCACGGTCTGGTGAAGAACCTTCTCTCCTCGTTATTTGTATGTTTCTCTAAAGTGAGGGAAAAGAAAAAGAAAACACAACTAGAAACACGTCTGTCATTAAAATGAAAAGAGGTTTATTTGTTCTTTTATTATATCTTCATATTTGTTTTTTAATTATTTGTTTTCATTAAATTGTTTTAATTGTATTTTTAAGATTATAAATGAATATTTTTTATATTTTATATAATAATACTTTTTATTTAATTTCTTGATCATCTTTTATGAATATTTTGTGATTATCTAAAACACTTTGAATTACCATTGTGCATGAAATGTGCTACAGTATATAAACCTTGCTTTTCCTAAACACAAATAACTTACACTATATTTGTTATAACCCCCCAGACTAAAATGTAAAAAATGTAATTAAAATAAAAAAAAGTCAAATTAATATTAACTTTGCTTCTGTATCACTTTTAGATAC
Organism: Cyprinus carpio; assembly: GCF_018340385.1. NCBI lineage: Eukaryota > Metazoa > Chordata > Actinopteri > Cypriniformes > Cyprinidae > Cyprinus > Cyprinus carpio. The sequence continues at coordinate 21,055,554 of NC_056595.1, forward strand.
AGTTATATAATCACCTGTTGTGCTGTTAAAATGAAATTGAAATTTTATTAAAATTAAATTAAACTAAAATTCAATTTAATTTCTGTCTCACCTGTTGCACTGTTCTCCATAGGAGAAGCATCTGTGTCACACTGAGCACTCAGGGTAACTGATGGCCCACTGACAGGCACTTCACCTGGCAAAGTGTACATATACTCTGGGATGCTGGAAATCTGTTGTAGAGCAATTGGTTGTGCATTGGTGGCTTTAGAATGTGGTGGACATTTTTTCTAGAGCTAGGATGATTTGCAGTGGCTACTATTAATTTAAATCTATTTTAAATCTATATAATTTATATATCATTTAATATAGTTACTATCACACGAAGAGTGACGTTTTTCTCCAGAAGTCTGCATAATTGCAAATGTGGCATTGATTTCATACAACAGTTCAATAAACAAGAAGTTAATATCAAGAGTTTTACGTTTTAGACAGCATATTCACTTTTTGCGCTCTATTTCTAAAACAAACATCATTCCAAACACAGCCACTGTTTTGCGTCTCTGAGCAACATGATAGGGTTTCGTTCCTGAATGAATCAATCGTTTAAATGATTCGGTTCAATCGCAATGACTCACTTATTAACAGTGACTCTCTGCCACTTACTGGCTGTTTTAATTTTCACATTTAAGGTACCATTTCATTTTTTTAAACGATTTCAAAACATCAGTTTTTAATGTTTTTATGTTTAAAATATCAAAACATTATTTATTAATTTGTAACCTCCAGGTTAAAGTATTCCATGTCCCTCAGAGCTCCATTAAACAGTGTGTAAAAACATCTAAATGGCACTTCAGATGCAGTTTCTGTTTTCTCTGCATTGCAAAGATCAATTTTGCTGATACTGATTGCATTTGCTTGTTAACAGCCCAAATGCAAGTGTCTGACTTAAAAGATGGTGCACACTTTTAGAAAAAAATGGCGTAAAGGTTAAAAAAAAAAAGCCTCAGCTGTCAGCACACTTAGAAATAAGATATCAGCACAATAACACACACAGCATAATATTGTCTAATTTTCGTTATCGATAAAATCCCAGAAGTCACAGAGATATCATTTTTTGTCAATATTGCAAACCCTTTATTTATTTATTTATTTTTTGATGTGCCACCCCAAGATTTACTGTGGCCTCATCTGGCCACCCCTATTAAAATTTTCTGGGGGCGCCACTGCTGGAAATGCCATCTTGGCCCCACATATCCTGTTTCATAATACTAACATGATGCAGGCTGGGTCTCCTTCTGGCCCGCATGCTGCAGCTATAGTCACCTTCTCTCTCATCTATATTGTCCTCAGAGAGGGTCGAAGATGTTTTGGACATGTTGTCCAGTGTAGAGCTGAAAGAGATGGACTCAAAGCCTGAGGAATGATGAGGGATGAGGACTGGTGGCTCAGGACTGACCGTCTCAGATAGAGGCACAAAAGACTCCACTATATTCCATCTACAGAGTAACGGATGCTTCATAACCTTCCATGCTCTTTGGAAGAATGAAAACATTCCATTCTTCATCTTCCTATTTGTATGTTACTGTAAAGTGCGGAAAAACAAATAGGTATGGTAACACAACTATTAGAAACATCTCTGACCTTAACTTAAAAGAAAATGAATTATTACCATTTGGCAAAACACATTTATATATATATATATATATATATATATATATATATATATATATATATATATATATATATATATATACTGTATATATAAACACACACACACACACACACACATTTAAATGTATAGTGAAAAGTGAAAGTGACGTGACATACAGCCAAGTGACCCATACTCAGAATTTGTGCTCTGCAATTAACCCATAAAATGCACACACACAGCAGTGAACACACACGCACACTGTGAACACACACCCGGAGCAGTGGGCAGCCACTGCTGTGGTGTCCAGGGAGCAGTTGGGGGTTCGGTGCCTTGCTCAAGGGCACCTCAGTCGTGGTATTGAGGGTGGAGAGATTGCTGTACATTCCCTCCCCCCACCGACAATTCCTGCCGGCCTGAGACTCAAACTTGATTTAGTCCAACTCTCTAACCATTAGGCCATGACTTCCCCCATAAATGTGACCCTGGACCACAAAACCAGTCTAAAGTCACTGGGGTATATTTGTAACAATAGTCAAAAATACATTGTATGGGTCAAAATTATTGATTTTTTTAACTAAGTAAAGATCATGTTCCATGAAGATATTTTGTAAATTTCCTACTGTAAATATATCAAAACTTCATTTCTGATTAGTAATATACATTGGTAAGAACTTCATTTGGACAACTTTAAAGGCAATTTTCTCAATATTTTGATTTTTTTTTTTCATCCTCAGATTCCAGATTTTAAAATAGTTGTATCTCGGCCAAATATTGTCCTATCCTAACAATCCATACTTCAATGAAAAGATTATTTATTCAGCTTGATGTATAAACCTCAGTTTTGAAAAATTTACCCTTATGACTGGTTTTGTGGTCCAGGTTCACATATTATATTTAATATAAATTATTTAAATATAAATATATAATATTTAAATATTTATAAGATATATTTATATAATATATAGAAGATATATATATATATATATAAAGATATATATAGATATATATAGATATATAGTTAGATAGATAGATAGATAGATTTATAAATGATTATGATTTTACATATAAAAGACATACACTCTATGTATATATATTTAAACATGCATATTAAATAAAATAAATATGATTTTTTTTATTTAAATTAAACATACTTTTATTGTTATTATTAACACAATAATATAATTAAGTGTCAATTTAAGTATAATATAATCATAAAGCTGTGGAAGGCCGCCTGCATACTCCTTCTACCCTGCCGTCACTAACATTTACGGGAATTTTTTTCTGGGTGGACGACCTTCTGTGGGACCCCTTTATCACAGGGCCCTGGACAGTGTTGTGTTATCTCACCTGCTGAGCTGTGCTCCAGTAGAGCTCAGGTGATTCACGCCCCTCGGTGAAAACAGACTCAACTGAACATCATCGCCTTCTAACTTCTTGGACCGAAGAGCTGCATTTTTTAAAAATTGAGCCAATGAATCTGACAAACTGCTGCTTTAAAAACGCAGCGCTGGTGTTGTGAACAACACAATGAAATGACCGCTTTGCTCGCATTTGTATTAAAAATTATTCTGTGCGAAAATAAAGTCAATTCACGTTACACGGTATGCCAACTCGCGATGCGAGATTAGCCTAGATTTTTTATTTTTTATTTTTTGGCTTGTGTATGACCACAGAATGAATGAATACTTACTAATTCTTTAAAAATATTTTTTTCTTTTTAGAATAAAGATTTTAAATCACCATTAACATTCAGTTTACCTATTGAATGTCGCTAGATGCTTTTTTGTAACATGAGTGAACAAAATTTTATAAAATGTTCATTTTTTGGTAAACCTTTAAATGTCCAATAATTATATAATAATATTATTATTTTATATTATTGTAGGCTATATTACTCTTATTGAAGGAATATATATATATATATATATATATATATATATATATATATATATATATATATATATATATATATATATATATATATATATAACTTAATTAATTGAAAGTGGAATAAATTATGTAAAATAGATAAATAATAATAATTCAATGCAGGAATAACATTAAAAGCAACCCCCCCCCCCCCCCCCCACAATATATACATATTATAAAGGAATAATTTATACAATTTATAAGGAACTTATACTCTCACGTTTTTTTTTTTGTTTTTTTTTTTACATAAAAACTTTTTATTAAAAGTAGAATTAAAATGAATTAAAACAGACTTACATTTTGTTATTTAAAGGTCTAACCAAAGTTAATTTCGCGTTGTAAACATTGCCTTATATTTGCCGTGTACTGTAAAAATATATATATCATTTATATATCAATAAATCATAAAAAAAAACTAGGTGACGTCACATGACCGCTGGAGCATCACATGACTGCCTCACTTTTGACGGACGCGGAAGTGGAAACACTAGCTAAAGTAAAAACACAACGCTGCGGAGTAAACGACTCTTTATAAAACGATATGAGTGACGAATTTTATCTAGAGCTCAGTGAAAACCCCGTGCAGTTTGAGAACGCATCGAGCGTTAACAATGTGTTTTTCGACGAGGCGAATAAACAGGTGAGGACACGTTTAATCATTTGAAGTATAATAACTATATTACATTATAAAGCGATATAATGAGCTGTCTTCCTAGACAGCGTTTTTGGACAACATATCACAGTCATAATGTAGACGTAGATGAATGCTTCCATAAAACTTATTAACAAATGATTAGAGTGGCACGTGAGGTTTATTATGCAGAGGACTTCAAATTCAGTGCATGTAGATGACCTTTTAATGCGTTAAATACATAACTAGATTAGCGTTTATTTACGAATAAAATTATATTTAGATGCATGTTAACTGTATGCCTGTAACCCTATTATTTGCAATAACTTTCTATCGCGTATTTTAGTCACCAGGTTTATGGTTTATGATAGATGTTTGGGATAAAATGTGGTGACAGTGTCATCTGTTCATGCATCAAAAAGTACTGTGGCTTGGTATCAGATGATACTTTTCTTTATATTCATGTGTAATGTTATTTACAGTGTGCTTAGTAGTGATCTGCCATTATAAATGATGCTTTCTGAGTATAATAGTTGATGTTTTGTGTGCTTGCAGGTGTTTGCAGTACGATCTGGCGGGGCCACAGGAGTCGTGGTTAAAGGGCCAGATGACAAGAGCTCCGTGGCTTTCAGGTAAGACCCCAGACTTTCTCTACGCATCTGTATCCTATATGCATCATGTAAAGATCAGTGGATTTTTAAGTATTATTTATATACTTTATAGTATTTGTTAATACTTTGAAATATATTTAGGTTCAATATATTTTTATTTTTATTTCAATTTTAGTTTTAGTCATTTTAATATGTAAGTTCAACTGTTTTTACAGAATGGATGACAAAGGAGAGGTGAAGTGTATCAAATTCTCATTGGGGAACAAAATCTTAGCTGTGCAGCGCACTACAAAATCAGTTGTAAGCATCATTGATGGTTGCTATCACAATAAAAGCAGTTGTTGTACACTGGTTCCCTTTAAATGAATTTATTTCTTTCTTTCTCCTTTTTAGGATTTTATAAATTTCATTCCTGATTATCCACACTTGGAGTTTTCTCATGAGTGCAAGGTACATCCCTAAATGAATAAAGATTGATAATTAATTAAATAATTAATTTGTGTACACATTTAAAAATTTGGGGTCAGTAAGATTTTATTCAGTAAGAATAAAATTATTTTTATAATGCAAGGATGCAAGGACATTTTTTTTATAATGTTACCAAAGATTTCTATAATTCTATATTTTAAATGGATGCTATTCTTTTGAGCTCTCTATTAAAGAATCCTGAAAAAAACGAATCATGCTTTCAACAAATCTATTAAGCAGCTGTTTTCAACATAATGATAATAAATGTTTCTTTCTTGAGTGTTATATTAGAATGATTTCTGAAGGATCATGTGACACTGAAGATTTAATTAATGATGCTGAAAATTCAGCTTTGATTACAGGAATAAATTACATTTTAAAATACACTAAAATAGAAAACAGTTTGTAAAATATTTCACAATATTACTGTTTTTACTTAAAGCCTTAAAACATAAAATACTTCTTTAAAAACGTTGAAAAATCTTACTGAGCCCAAACTTTTGAAACTTTGGTAATGTACTGCTTTTTTTTTTTTTTTTTTTGCAGACCAAGAATGCCAGTATTCTCGGGTTTTGTTGGACCAGCTGGAACGAGGTTGTATTCGTCACTGACCAGGGAATAGAATTCTACCAGGTGAGGTGACAGGTGTTTTTTTGGGGAGAGGGTTTCAGCAAAACAAGTCATTCTTTCTTCCAAAGGTAAACAGAATTCTTGTTTTTCCTCTGTTTCAGGTGCTGCCAGATAAACGAACCCTGAAGCTCTTAAAGAGCCAGAGCATCAATGTGAATTGGTACATGTATTGCCCAGAGACTGCCGTTCTTCTACTTTCCACCACTGTACAGGGAAATGTGCTACAGCCATTTGCTTTCAAGGTGAGTTTGATGTCTTATTCTTTAATGTTGATGGAAAACATGCAAGAGTTTTGCATCTGCAGACTTCAACCACAAGAGGGCAACAGTAACTCTGATATTTGGTTGTTAAAGGGATACTCCACCCCAAAATGAAAATTGTGTCATTAATCACTTACCCCCATGTCGTTCCAAACCCGTAAAAGCTTCGTTCGTCTTCGGAACACAATTTAAGATATTTTGGATGAAAACCGGGAGGCCTGTTACTGTCCCATAGACTACCAAGTAAATAACAGAGTCAAGGTCCATAAAAGGTATGAAAGTCGTCATCAGAATACTCCATCTGCCATCAGTCTTCGGAAGGGTTATATGAAGCGACGGGAACACTTTTTGTAAGCGGAGAAAACAAAAATAAAGTCTTTATTCAACAATTCCTTTGTCAACAGTCTCCTCTGTGTCTGATGATACAGAAGAGCATACACAGCATACAGTGATATGAAAAAAGTGTTCCCGTCGCTTCATAAAACCCAGATTGCACGTCTGATGGCAGATGGAGTATTCTGACGACAGCTTTCATACCTTTTATGGACCTTGACACTGTTATTTACTTGGTAGTCTATGGGACAGTAACAGGCCTCCCGGTTTTCATCCAAAATATCTTAAATTGTGTTCCGAAGACAAACGGAGCTCTTACGGGTTTTGAACGACACGGGGGTAAGTGATTAATGACAAAATTTTCATTTTGGTGTGGAGTATCCCTTTAAATCTTAACACATACTGCTCTAATCTTAACATTATGTTCTCTAGAGTGCGACCATGTCAAAGATGTCCAAGTTTGAGATTGAACTCCCAGCGGTGCCCAAACCAGCCAAACTTAGCCTCTCTGAACGTGACATCGCTGTGGCTACAATGTATGAACACCTGACCCAACACTAGACGTCTAACTCTGAACAAATGTTATTCTACAAATGATTAATACTGTAGTTTATGAAATATATTGCAATAATGTGTTGAGAAGCAACTGTGAAGCCCAGCAGTCTCTCTCTCTCTCTCTCTCTCTCTCTCGACTGTAGTTATGATCAGCTCTATGTGATGTATCTGAAGCATCACTCCAGAGCCACCAACAGTCCTGGAGCAGAGGTGGTCCTCTATCATCTGCCTAGGTACAATAGATAACTTACTGTCCAATAAAAGCGTTCTGCTCTATTTTTGAGCATTTTTCTTTTTCTTTACCCGATTCTTCTTTCTTTTAACTGTAGAGAAGGCACATGTAGGAAGACTCATGTGCTCAAACTAAACACCACGGGCAAGTTTGCCCTGAACGTGGTGGATAATCTAGTTGTGGTGCACCATCAGAGCTCACAGGTGGGTTTGACAAGTGTTCATGCTGTCAGTCACATGATATTAACACATTCGTGGAGTTCATTATGATGTACATAATGAGCTAGTCACTAACAATCTGGTTTCTAGTCCTCTGTCATTCACATTATTTTATTTGAAATATTATGGATGCGCCGATATTAAAATTCAAGTTGATATCAATCATTATTTTGCCTGAATAAATTAAAAAACTTAAATAATTCATAGCAGCATTATAAAGTACTGTATAAAAATTTTTTATGATTTGATGAAGATTACATTTAACAATTTTTTAAATTATAAGCGTTTTTAAAAAATTTACTTAAAGTGAATGGTAAATGACGTCAGATGTAATCCACATGTAAAATTGGGGGAAATTAGCATGCAGAAATAAATTTGAAAAACCTACCAATACAGATAAAAATAAATAAATAAATAAATAAAAAAATCTAAAATGTATGTCCAGTATTGTACCAATAAAGTGCATCCCTATTAAATATGTAAAAGTATGATATAATCTTATCAGCAAACCTTCTTAAAATAAAGGTCTGATCTGCTCTGTACCTTGTTTGAAATGCTTGTATTATTGTATTTCAGTCTTCACTCATTTATGATATAAAACTGAGGGAATTAGATGGTGCATTAAATGTGCATCAGCCTGTGCTTCCTGCCCAATCCATCAACCCCTACAAGATCCATCTCACAGGTGACATGTAATTCATTTTGAAAGCGACACCACACTTTTGCAAGTTTTTTGGCTTGTTTTTATATAATGAGTGTAAGGAACATAATCTTTCTTTCCACACCCTTACAGGACCTGCGGCCGCTCCAAGTCAGGCCCCCGTGCCCTGTGAACTTTGTATCCTTACAGATGAACTTATGTTCACATGTGAAATATACCATATGTACTTGCCCTTCTCAAACTTTTCCTTTACATTCAAGACTCATCTTCCTGGAGTGTTTTCCAGCCGGATATCATCATCAGTGCCAGCGAAGGTACTTTACTAAACAATGCACGAATGAAATAAAATCTGGCGTGACGGAGAGTTATTATATGTTCTCTGTTTGTCAGGATATCTGTGGTACCTCCAGGTGAAGCTCCAGCCCACACTGAAACTCCTGCGGGATAAAGGCAAACTCATGGACTTCCTGTTGCGGAGACGAGACTGCAAAATGGTCATCTTGTCTGTATGCTCGCAAAGTAAGCAGCAGAGAGCTCTATAATGAAAACGCTTTCTAATATAACACTGCAAAGCAATACAATTTGTATTTTACAAAGGAGAATGCCTGTTAGGGTAAGATATGATGTTTGTAATATATTAGATATTAGGATTATGTTTAATGAACGAATGTCTTGTTCTTCAGTGCTAACAGAAGGAGATAAAGGGAATCTGTCTGTGGTGGCCACAGTGTTTGATAAACTCAACCAAGTGTACAAAGAGTACCTGGATGCAGAGCAAGCGTATACTGCGGTCGGTACAGATTGTTTTATTACACTGTATTTTCTATATATGTGTATATAAATGTGGTATTTCGAAATGTTTATATATTATGTTTTTTCTCTCTCCTCAGGCTATGGAATCAGGGCCCAGTCGCTCCAGCACTTCTTATAAAAGACCCGTCCGGACACAGGCGGTGATAGACCAGTCAGACATGTACACACACGTGCTGTCTGACTTCACTGAGAAGAAGGTAACCAAGCATTGTACTTCCTATCAGGATGCAATTGCTATTTTTAAACGTATGCATTTTTTCCTCTGTTCTGCAAGTCTCAAATATTTCTGTCTAATGGATTGTTGTTTCTTATTCTAATGCTGTAAACTGTCTTCTTTGAACAGGGAGTGAAGCATAAGTTCATCATTGCTGTTCTCATGGAGTACATTCGTTCTCTTAACCAGTTTCAGATCACCGTTCAGGTATAAACTAAAAACATTGAGGTCTTTAAAGGAACAGTTCAGCAAAAATGAATATTTCTGGAAAATGTACTCATCCTCAGGCCATCCAAGATGTAGGCGAGTTTGTTTCTTCATCAGATTTGGAGAAATGTAGCATTACATCACTTGCTCACCAGTGGATCCTCTGCAGTGAATGGGTGCCGTCAAAATGAGTCCAAACAGCTGATAAAAACATCAAAATAATCCACAAGTAATCCACACCACTCCAGTCAGTGTGTTGATCTCTTGTGAAGTGAAAAACTGTTCGTAAAAAAACAAATCCGTCATTAAGATGTTTTAACTGTGTCCATAATCCATAACAACGCTTCCTCCAGTGAAAAAGTCCATCCCCTGTTGTTCTCTAACATTAAAATCCATCAACATATTTGTTTAGAACTCTTTTCACTTATAAATAGTGTTTGATGTGTGCACATTTCTCTCCTTTTTCATATGAGGAACCATTTATAATATTTTTTTTTTTTTTTTTTTTACAAACATGCAATTTTTCACTTCACAAGACATTAACTGATGGACTGGAGTAGTGTGGATTACTTGTGGATTATTGTAATGTTTTTATCAGCTGTTTGGACTCTCATTCTGACGGCACCCATTCACTGCAGAGGATCCATTGGTGAGCAACTGATGCAATGCTACATTTCTCCGAATCTGTTCTGATGAAGAAACAAACTCCTCTATATCTTAAATGACCTGAGGATGAGTACATTTTCCGCAAATTTTTATTTTTGGGTGAATTATTCCTCCTCCTTTTTAACCTGTGATCTTTTGTCCATCGGAGCAATCAGGATATCTCACCTACATTCTTAGTCAGAGTACAAGCTGAAAATCTTTTGAAAGGATCTTTAACATGTAAACATTGCAAAACAATAATCACAGGTAGTAGTCTCAGGTTGGTATATCTGAACCATTCACTCCAGTGGTAAGCTCTGGTGTAACTGTAAATTGACCCAGGTGTTGGGGCTTGTTGGGTGTTTTGCTAGGTGTTTTGGTTGCTTAGACACATTCTGCTTTGAGTGTCTTCAGTAACTGATGATAATCTTTGCTGTGGCCTCCAGCATTGCACTTCATCATCTTTTATATTGAGTGCGTTCCATAACCTGTGCCTTTGAACAAAATATAGAGGAAAATTCATTTGTTACCTGACATATAGAGTGATGTACACCAACTGCAGGTTCAGCCCCCTTGGAACGATGTGAGTTTCAGTGCAGTTATGACTAAACTTGACTTAAGGCAGTAATCTTTGTTTATGAGCTTTTTAGACTTCATTTGTAGGACGGTGGGGGTAAAAGAGAGAGAGAGTGCAATGGGACAAACTTTTTATAAATATATGAAGATCTAGTCAGATCTATAAACGGTTATCTAGTTTAATTTTACCAATCCTAATTTACAAACCCTGGATGAGTTTGGGAAATTTGGCTGTTAAAAATCTATAATTTTAAGCCACTCAGAACAAAATGACTTGAATAAAGATTAGTTCATTTTGATGAACCAGATCGAACAAGAGTAATAGTCAAATGATCTGATCCTCCCATTACAATAAAAAATTACAACAAATAAATAATTTTAAAACAAAAATAGAAAATGTACAAAAAATGAAATATTTTATTTGTTTACTTGCATCTTGTGTGACCATTAACCAACATCAGAGAAGCATGAACATGCTAATGTATTGTTAAATTATTGAAATATTTAAGTAAATATTTAAGTATTAACAAGAAAATATTTTACACCAAAATATTTTTAGTCAAAAAGGTTCAGTTAAGATAATTTGGGGAATCACTGTTCAGTGTTGTCATTAACTAAAACTAAAGCAATTTTAAAAAGCTGAAATAAAATAAATATAAATATTAGATGAAAAACTTAAATGAACTTTAGAAATGTAGCATTGGCAGCTGACTGAAATTAATTTGATGCTGAAGTACTAAAATATTAAAACAAGTATAAATAAAGAAAAACAAAATGACGAAAGCACATTAGAAAATTACTGAAACCTAAAACTATAAAAATAAAAGCCAATTAAGAAAATGAAAAAATTCTATGTATATAAATAATACTAAAATAAGAGGTTCCTGCCTTAATGCGTTACATGTGAGCAATTATATTTTGACATATAACTAATATGGTATGATAAGTCTTAGAATTCATAAATAACATGTTTAATATTTACATATTTAAAGCGTTTGCTTTATTTACTAAAGAATCATAACTGTGTCAAACTGCATAGTTGTCAAAGTTGTGTTGTATGTAGTATACCGTGACTCTTCTCATCATTCTTCTGATCTTTCCAGCACTATTTGTATGAGCTCGTCATCAAAACTCTGGTCCAGCACAACCTCTTCTACATGCTGCACCAGTTTCTTCAGTATCACGTCCTCAGCGACTCCAAACCACTGGTGAGCTTTAGTTATTCTAACTCAATTTCTTAAACTAGAACATTCCTTTATGCACATTTCCCTTTCCTGTAAAAGCTTTGTGAATGTTAAGCTTTGCTTCAATAAGACTCATGTTTTTTGTGCTTCTAGGCTTGTTTGCTGCTGTCTCTGGAGAGCACGTATCCACCTGCTCACCAGCTCTCTCTGGACATGCTGAAGGTACGAAAACTACTTTACACTCACATGCATGTTCAGTGCATGTTTTTGCCTTTAACTGCTGATCTCGAGAGATCCATGCGTGGGTTTGTGTGTGTTTTTCAGAGGCTCTCCACTGCTAACGATGAGATCGTGGAGGTTCTTCTGTCCAAGCAGCAGGTTTTAGGCGCTCTGCGTTTCATTCGAAGCGTCGGCGCCCACGATAACATCTCCGCGCGCAAGTTTCTGGACGCCGCGCGGCAAACAAACGACACAATGTTGTTCTACACCATCTTCCGCTTCTTCGAGCAGAGGAATATGCGATTGCGTGGAAATCCTGGTTTCAACCAAGGTACGTGATTTTGATGAATGAATTTATGTTCATAAAATGTGCTGAACATCAAAATCAGACAAACCAGGGTGTAGAGATATACTTCATTCTCGTTGATTGGAGCTGAAACATCAGCACATGAGTGGACTTCCTCTGATATCATCTTCCTGTTTCAGGAGAGCACTGTGAGGAGCATGTGGCCTACTTTAAGCAAGTGTTTGGAGAGAACGCTTTGATGAAACTAGCCACAGCATGAAAGCCTACAGTAGCAGCTGGAACGATGCAGATGGTTCAACCAGGAGGAAACGGTATTGCTTTGAGCAAAATGAAAACCAAATTAAACTCACATGAACACTAGAGAGAGTCTAGTGTGACAAGAGACTTAAACGAGTCATCTTGTATGCATGTTTGCCATGAAGTTCAGATGGTTTTAGCGGGATAACAGTAACAGATTGGTGTTTGAATGGAGAATTACTAATATCGCCACCTCGCAAAAAAAGTGGTTTGTTTGTATGAAAGCTGGTCATGTATATATTTCAAAAAGCTTTTATAGTGTATATATAATAAATATAATGTGAACATATATGTAATATGCTTTGTGAGATTCTTTACAAAAAAGAAATAAATGAGTGGGCCAAGCACTGGAACAAGTCAAGGCGATTGTTTGAGGTTCATAATTTTTTATGATAATCCACGGAAATGATTCAGCCCTTCCATCCACAGATATCTGGGATTGGTAATAAGATGCTCATCTGTGCTACCTGTAACTTATGCATTACCTGTGGGTCATTCTGTAAGTTAGGGTATAGAATGATGATAATTCTGTTATTTTCTAACCGTTTTCGGTCATATTTTATTTTATGGTCTGATTCTCAAACATTTGCCTCAATAAACTCCTAAATTCCTGCTTATTAATATTAAGTAAGTTAGTTGTTAAGTTTAGGTATTGGGTAGGATTAATAGTGACGACGACGTGACATACAGCCAAGTATGGTGACCCATACGCAGAATTTGTGCTCTGCTTTTAACCCATACAAAGTGCACACACACAGCAGTGAACACACACCCGGAGCAGTGGGCAGCCATTTATGCTGCGGCGCCCGGGGAGCAGTTGGGGGTTCAGTGCCTTGCTCAAGGGAACCTCAGTCGTGGTATTGCCGGCCTGAGACTCGAACCCACAACCTTAGGGTTAGGAGTCAAACTCTCTAACCACTAGGCCACGACTTCCCCAATTCTAAGGATTTAGAGTATGGTCATGCAGCAGAATATGTGCTTTATAAGTACTAATAAACAGCCAATATGTTAATCATAGGCATGCTAATAAGCAACTAGTTAATGGTGAGAATTGGTCTCTATGCTAAAGTCTTACCCAGTTTTCCTTAGAAATAGCACATTTTATCCATTAAGAGATTACATACATATTTTGTGCAACCTGTTTTTCGGTTTGCATTAAATTGCTTTTATGTCCCTAGTTTTTTGAGTTCAGCATAATGAATAAAAAATGTCAGTTATCTATATTATCTACAATCTAAATACCTTAAAAAAACAAACTGAGTTTAAATTTCATTTTCTTTCAAATAAGAAAATATTAAATTTCTCTTATGTCCACAAAAATTCTATGTTGCTGACCTAACACCCCCTTGAAAACTAAAATATGGTTCATCATAAAACGATGTGATCTGCATCATGTGATGTCACTTTCTTCTGCAGTGGACATTTTGAACACATTATGGTGAACATTATCTTAATTTTTTCTATATATGTGATCTCCAGTGACTTATTGACAAGGAGTATATTAATTGAGCATTGGGTACATTGTTATAGTTTGTAATATTTTAATGATTTTTATTCAAATAAATATCATTTGAGATCATCCTGATCAAGGAAATAACATTTGGTTGTCTAGACAAGTCCTGCCATTGAGTCAAAATGGTGAAATTGTCAACTATGTTATCTGTCAACCCATACAGTTTGTCTGTAACATAGTTGACATTCTCCAAAAAAAAAAAAAAAAAAAAAACCTTTTCCTTATATATAAAAAAATTTATAAGCTTGGCTACTAGCATATAAGGTACACTGATTAAATATATCAACTGAAATTAAGTTGTTTTATTGAGAAAACATATTGTTTTTTCTATTTTTTTTTTCCCTGATAAGAAATGTATAAGAAATTACAGAATTACTCCTATGCTTTCTGTCTAAATGGATGACTTCTGGAAATGGACCCTTTTCACATTTCCAGGGATTTCAGAAGCTGAAGTCATCATACCTTAGTTAATTTCTATAGTGGTGAATGATAATGACAACACATATATTTTTATGTTACTGTTTGCAAAAGAAAAATCCACAATATAATGTATATCCTCAGCATCACTAATGTTTGTGCCGGTGTCACAAAACATACTTAATTTTCACATTTAAACACAATTTTTAATAACACTGCAATGTAACAAAGTATCCATACAGATTTAAATCACATTTTAAATCTACATATCCTAAAACTGACATTCACAGGTGTGTAATACAGTAGATCTTCGGAGGATTGTGCTACATGAAGTACATTTAAATACTCTACTAAATATGAATGTCTCAGTGAAACAGAACATGGTTTCACAGTCAAACTTACATTTTAAGACTTCTTTCTGACTATATTCAACATTTTTGGTCAATGAAGTGGATGTGGCCAACAAATTTTAAGTAACACTTAATTAAATATTAATAGGATCCTATAGAGTTCAAATAAAATGGCCTGTTTTTATGTGTAATTTAGAAGTAGATTGTGTGATAAGTGCACACTTGGGTGAATGTGTTCAGACAGAAATCAAGCAGTCTTTTAAAACAAAATGAAAAAGTGTTATAAGAACCTTTTAACATCAGAAAGCCTGTTTCTTTCAATTAATACAACAGTTGTTAAATTATTAAAACCAAATGTGGACGGTCACTTGAAGAATTAGAGGGTCCATTAACTGCAGTCCAGGGTTAAAAGTCAGTGTTTGTATGACCGTGTAAAACTGTAATATTGTGAAATATTATTACAATTTAAATTAATGGTTTACTATTTTAAAATATTTTAAACTGTAATTTATTTCTGTGATTTAAAGCTGAATTTTCAGCATCATTACTCCGGTCTTCAGTGTCACATGATCTTCAGAAATCATTCTAATATGCTAATTTGCTGCTCAAGAAACATTTCCAATTATTATCAAAAAGAAAAAAAATTGTGAGATGTAAACTCGGAAATGCAAGATGTAAGCTTGGAATTGTGTGAGAGATTATAGCCTCACAATTCTGAGAAAAAAATGCTAGAAAAAGTCTACATCATGAGATACAAACTCAGAATTAAGAGGAAAAAAAGTCCAAAGTGTGAGAGAAAAAGTTGCAATTAACATAATAAATAATAATTTATAATAATAATTAATACATACTAACCTCAGTTGTTTTGAACGCTGTATATTGCAGAAGTAACATGGGGATTGCGAGTGCCGTTTCCAAATACTTTACACCAAATCAGTGTAAAAATGATGACAGTTTAACTATATGAAGTATTAATAGCTCAATTATGTTTTGGTTCAATAGATTAAGCTACATCAGATGACAACATTTATCAAAAGCATTAACTATTACTCATATTATACAGAAATACTGAAATGTGCTCTAGCTTGACATTCAACACATTACTCACAGTTAATGTCTCAAACCCCCGTTAAGAATCAGATAATTACAGCATTCGCCTTCAAGCATATCTGGACCTGACGTCCTCACTGTTCTCAACGTAGCTGCAATACTAACACGTTCAAGCAGTGCAGTTCATACTTTCATACCGTTGATCTAACGTATGTGAGACTGCATGGCTTTGCTGAGCCCCAGGTAGTGCGAGTTCTCTGCCGCAGGGAGGAAAAGAGCATCAG
Organism: Cyprinus carpio; assembly: GCF_018340385.1. Taxonomy (NCBI): domain Eukaryota; kingdom Metazoa; phylum Chordata; class Actinopteri; order Cypriniformes; family Cyprinidae; genus Cyprinus; species Cyprinus carpio. Next base: position 21,071,791 of record NC_056595.1, read on the forward strand.
TGGTGGACGAGGACAGGAAGTTCTGCTGGTAGTCCGGGTTATCGAGGGTGGCGCATGGGGAGGGTGGTAGAGTAGTGCAGGACGTGTTCAGGTACTCCGGTCCGTCAGGTTTACATCCGTACGTGTCTATGTATCCGTTTTCTGTCTGTCCACGGGCCGGATCTTCGTAGTTTGGGTTTATCATATTGCTTGTTTCGGTTACGTCCAGGTTAATGTACTCTGTGGGAAAGAGATTTGTAATAATTTTTTGATAATTTTTTACATTTAGGTTGCTTGGCCAAAAACTGGCCAAAGACAACAGATTATATAAATAAAATCAATGTCAGTGTGATAAATCAATATAATAAAAAAAGTAAGTTTAATAAAAAAAAGTTTGATTAATTAAATAATTCATTTTAAAATAAATCACATTAGATCCTGTTTTTTTTAAACAAAAATTGAATATTATACTATAATACATAATATATTACATAAAAAGTACAAAACCAATCTATACAAATAAAAAAAATTTAATTAACAGCATTAATACATTACAATTTAAAATAATTTCTTTGCAAAAATAATGTCAGTTGAAATTTTTTTTTTACAATTTATTTCTAGAAGGAAGGCACAGATCTTTTTGTGAACTAAGTGAATGATAAATTAGGTAGATGGATCTCGGGCCATTTTGTTACATTTATGATAATGTGGTTTTTTTTTTTGTTTTTTTTTGCTGCTTAAGAACTGGACAGGGACAACAGATGAAAATGAGTCTTTATGGCTAACAGTTTCATTTACAGTTTTATTTGTTGATTAATGAGTGCTGTCAATCATATAAAGGCAAAAAATATAATTAAAAGATGAGAAAAAATAACTGTCAAATATATAGGTTGTTGACATAAACAACATTGGTAAGTGTGACAATCCGTACCATTATTGTTATTGTTAACTAAAACAAAAGATAAAACTATAAAAATTATTTTTGGTACCTGAAATAAAGCCAAAATAGCCCCCCCCCCCAAAAAAAAAAAAAAAAACTTAAATGTAAATTAGAAATGTTGAACTAATTTAATTTAAGTTGCAGTAATAAAATTACTAAAACTGAAAAATGTTTTAAAACATGTATTAAAAAAAATTATAAAAAATTAGACACATTTAAAAATTATTAAAATAAACAAACTTATATAAAAGTGTGCATATATATATATATATATAGCATATAAAATAAAATTCAAAATATTAATAAATACTATAGCAGCATATAAATAATACTAAAATAATATTGGTTTATACTGTCTCAGTTTAGTTTCAACAATCATTTCTAAAGCTCATTAAATTTATGGTAATACCTGGCAGCATGAGGTCTTTAAGCGTGGGGTCTGTAATGTAGTGCAACATCACACCATTCGTGTAGTTGTCCTTAAAACAACAGACGAAAGATCAATGAATCATATCTGATGACGTGTACTTGGCTAATATCATTTTAAATGATAATATTCCATAGAAGGAGATACTGACTGCTGTATTGTGATACTGAGGTGTTGGTGGTGGTAGTGATTGGTTGAAGAATCGTTTGTTGGGCAGCAGGTATTCCTCCGCATCTACCACACCATCCATATCTTCTGTACTGATCCACGACATGCAGAACTTCGAATCCGTCGGGCTGGGCTGGTACATGTGATCATCTCCCTGTGTGTAATGCCAAATGAAAAACTCTCATTTGAATAAATATAGAAACTTCTACAATTATGTGGTTTTATTTTTCATTCCTAAAAGCAATGCACAGATCTTTTTTGTGAGCTACCTGAATGACAACGTAGCGGGATGGATCTCGGGCCATTTTTGAAAACTCTGCTACAAGTTCACGGAAGTGAGGTCTGCTGTCAGCGTCAATCATCCAACCTAGAGGTAGACATAAAGGTATGTCCTGTCATTTCAACAGACGTTCAACTGCTGTTATGTTGTATACCAATCTATAGAGTTCACAATGTCTTTTCTCATGTTCATCTGAAATGTTTATGTGCTGCATAATAAGCCATATAGCTACCATTACATGCCCTTTGAATGCTGATTTTCTGTTCTCCTCTCTATTGCAACTTTAGCACTCACATTTGACCATGATCATATATACATCTATAGTGCAGATGGACGGCTGTGGCAAACGCTCTCCCTTCTCCAGAACATCTCCAATCTCTCTGGCTGGGATTCCATCGTATGGTTTGGATCCAAATGTCATCAACTCCCACACGGTGACCCCTGAAGAGTTAATGAATTAATTAACACTTTACAATTGTGATAAATATAATGAACTATCATAAACTTAATGCTGATTTACTAAAGCCATCTGAGATGAACAGAACATGAGTTTGTTTCTTTGTGGGAATAGATTTTGTGAATTTTTGCATTACATCACTTGCTCACCAATGGATCCTCAGCAGTGAATGGGTGCCGTCAGAATGAGAGTCCAAACAGCTGATAAAAACGTCACAATAATCCACACGACTCCAGTCCATCAATTAACATCTTATGAAGAGAAAAACTGTGTTTTTAAGAAAACATATCCATCATTAAGACGTTTTTATCTTCAAACCGTTGCTTCCAGCTAAAATACAAGTCCTCTATCCATAATGTTGTTTTCTCCAGTGAAAAAAGTCATTTTGCCTGAATTAGGTGAGAAATATGCACAGATCAAGCACTGTAAACAAGTGAAAACAGTCCATAACAGTTTATTGTGAAATGACAACAGTGGACGGACTGGAGGAAGCGTTTTTATAGATTATGTACTCCTATTCTGGCCAGAAGCGATGGTTTTAAATTAAAATGTCTTGATGGATGCACCTTTCACTTCACAAGATTGATGGACTGGAGTGGTGTGGATTATTGTGATGTTTTTATCAGCTGTTTGGACTCTCATTCTGACGGCACCCATTCACTGCAGAGGATCCATTGGTGAGCAAGTATTCATTAAAATAGTATTTTTGAGTGAACGATTGCTTTAATTTACACACTCGTCTATTCAGTTTTGCCTGTGATGTAATAATGAATGCAGTTTGTATTATATGTAGTGATGAGCACTGACCGTAACTCCAAACATCACTTTGATGAGTGTAAGTCCAGTGATGAATTGACTCGAGTGCCATCCACTTTATAGGCACCTAAAAAATGAGCAAAGGCAACTAAATTAAGTCAACTTTCTTGTAAATATCCACAAATATGTATATGCACCAATACATTTCGGTTTATTTCTTTTACAGTTGATGATTGACCTACTTTCCCTTCATCAGCATGATATTCCTTCTCCTCTGCACCCAGCAGTCTGGCCAGGCCAAAGTCAGTGATCTTCACATGGTTAGGAGTCTTCACCAGCACATTCCTGGCCGCTAAATCACGATGAACCAGGTGACACTCCTCCAAGTAGTTCATTCCCTGTTGAGAAGGGTCAGAATGTTTTTGAAATCCCAAGTATGTGCATAGATGTCAATGAATGCTGTGTACGTCCAATCAGCTAATTCCAAGAGACTCAGCACTTTTAGAATTGCTATTTTGTTGTTTTCAAGAAGAGATGCAGTGAATTTATTTAAGAGGGTGTTGTGAGAGCAGAAGCGGGAGTTTATTTATTTATACATAATATTTAACACACAAATATTTATTTATGTGCTTATTTATATGTACAAGGTTTATGCAAGATTTATACACTACCTTTCAAAATTTTGAAATTTTTACTACTCTATTTAAAATAAATGTTGTTCTTTTTAACTTTCTGTTCATCAAAGAATCCTGAAAAAAAAATGTATTACAGCTTCCTCAAAAATATTGAGCAGCAAAACTGATTTCAACACTGATAATAATAAGAATTGTTTCTTGAGCAGCAAATCAGCATATTAGAATGATTTCTGAAGGATCTTGTGACACTGAAGACTGGAGTAATGATGCTGAAAATTCAGCTTTTCATCATAGGGATAAATTACATTTTTAAATATATTAAAAAAGATAATAGCGATTTTAAGTTGTAATAATATTTTACAATATTAATGTACTTTATACACAATATTTATTTTTTAGAAATGCAGCCTTGGTGAGCATAGGAGACTTCTTTCAAAAACATTTAAAAAAAATCTTACTGACCCCAAACTTCAGAATGATACAAGTTAAAAAAAAAGAGCAAACGTATTTATGCATCCTGAGATTGATATTTGGAGTTTTTATTTTTTTTTGTATATCGAGGGTTTAGCTGACATAGGAGGACACACAAACAACTTTGAACTCACTTTGGCGATCTGCACACACCAGTTTAACAGAGTCTGTGAGCCGATATTGTCTTTATTCTCCTGTACGTAATCCAGCAGGGAGCCGAAAGGCACGATCTGGGTTATGAGCTGGATGCTGGACGTAAGGCATATTCCCAACAGACGACACATGTGAGGATGATCCACACCGGCCATCACATAGGCCTCCTGAAAGACCAAAATACAAGTTTTAAATCCAGGGCAACTATTAATCATTAGTAAAAAGGAAGATACTCACATCTAAGATCTCTTTGCTGGCTTTGGGAGATGCAACCTCTCTCAGAACTTTGACAGCAACAGGAACTTTCACATCCTCACCCTCTGGGATCCACAAACCCTAGGACAAAAACAGGAAAGATAATTATTTCTATTCTGAAAATATTTCTTAGAACTTCCATGTTGACTGAGGAATTTGAAGTTTGCAATGTCTGAAATGTGACGTATTTCCAGGTAAAACAGTAAAGTTTCAGAGGTGGAGCAATTTATGAAGGATTACTTTTTTTCTTCAAAATTGCACTCTCATCTTAAAGTATAAAAAATAAGGTATAAAAAAAGATAATTGCATCTTTAATTCTAGGAATCCGATCGGCCCTATATGCTCACTATGCAAGTTGCATAGGGCCTCGCAAATCATGCAAGGGCCACGCATCACTATCACTCTGGTGCAGGGAAGTGAAAAAATAGGAAAGAAAGTGAGCAAGATAAGGGTAAGTGAAGGATTTTACAAAGATAACGTTGAAATGGCAGTTGCTGCATTGTGTTATGTCAATTTAATTCAGCATTTCGTGAGAGCTTTGAAGGCGCTGTGCCAGAGTCAGTGTCGTGCATGGTGTTATCATGGACGATTCAAAATACGTGAGTAATTCTAGATACCTTATTATCTGAATTGTTTAGATTTCTATGACATACAAAGATGCTACAAGAAACCCACCTACAAAGCTACAGTAATGTGAAAAGTTTTAGGCACTTGTGTAAAAATGCTTTAAAGTGAGGGTGATTTCAGAGGAACTGTGGTAAATAGATTTTATCTATCAATTAACTAAATCAAATCAACATTTGGTGCGACCACACTTTCCATTTAAAAAAACAGCTTTTGTCCTAGGTGCACTTGTGCATAGTTTTTCAGGTAGCTTTACAGGAAGGTTTCTTGTAGCATCTTGGAGACGTTGCCACAGTTCCTCTGGATTTAGTCTGTCTCAGTTTTTCCTGTTTCTTCTTGTAATCCCAGACAGACTGGATGATGATGAGATCAGATCTCTGTGGAGCACTGGTTGTTGTCAGACTCCTTGTGTATACAAAAATTTCACTGTATTATTACAATTAATGGCAAAATGAATGTTTGGAAAAGTAAACTGTTATTTCCTACTGACAGAGTAAAGCAAAATATAGAAATAACTGGCTTAAAACCATTTTTTTTTGTTGGTGAAAATACTAATGGCCTAAGACTTTTGCACAGTACTGTATATTAGCTTATTTATACATTTTCATATAAGCAACCAGTTAAATTTGACGGCACTGTGTGAAAGTGCTGTGTGAAAATTCAGTCTGATTTTCACATTGATCTGAACAAAAATGCAAGTTCATCCTCTGCCAGGAGGTGGTGCTTATGGAAGAGCAGAAATACAGGGGTTACCATGGTTACCCCTCAACTTTCTGTGTTTACTTGCTTGTCACATGAAGAAAGGAAGTCAGAACAGAATTTACATGTTTTCATTTACATGTTTGTTTGCACATATATATTTTTGCATTTTAATCTGGACTAAAACATAGCAGTCTAGAAAAGAGGTCATCATCATCATCATTATTATTATTATTATTAACAATAAATGTATTCATAAATGTACCTTGAAGACAGTGCCGAATGCTCCAGACCCAAGGACTTTTATTTTCTTCAGTTCTGTTTCCTTTAGGATGCGAAGGAGAGCCTGGTTGGGTGCTTCCCCACTGGGAGTCAGCGGTCCGACCAACTGCAGAATGATATAAATACGGTTATATATGGGGATCATATGTGTTGCTTAACTTGTAATTCATTTTCGTGTCTTACCTCTCTCTCCTGAAGCAGGCGCCGTAGGGTCCTCTTTCGTCGGATGTATCGTCTGCGGAAAATGACGAAGATGAAAAGGAGGAGGACCATAAGTAGTAGCATGCCTCCAACAAGACCAGCCGCCACTACAGGCATGTGAGATCTAGAAAGATGATATCAAGTCATTTACTTTCATAAAAAAAAAAATATTTTTTTATATAAATCCCTTGAGCTTCAAGTCAGCAAATTAAGCCAAATTCACAAGCCATTGTATTTCTATATTCTAATGTATTTCTGGGTGAAACAGGGTATTCAACAAGTAAACTTTAATTCAGATGTGTTAACATTTTTCATTCATTCTTGATTTGCTTGGATGCTAATAGCTTTTATATGACTTCTGTACTTAATGAAGTCTAGTAATATTAACACATAAACTACTGTACCCTTTCAGTTCACAACCTTCCAGTCCTGGTCCACTGCACCTGTTATAACAGAAACATTATGATTATTATTATTATTATTATTTCACTTTAATCATTATAACTCAAGGTTTAACTTGTTCCTACCCTTGCGTGCAGTTGGCATGGCATGGCTGACACTGTCCATTTTTGTCTGGGTACGTCCAGACAAGCCTGTTATAAAGGCCTTGGGCACACTGTGCCACGCACTGCGTCCCATCTTTGAAGTGAGCACACTCAGTACACTGATCAGCTCCCTAGATAGAGAGATACAGTGAAAACAACATTCACATGGGAACCATTTACATATCTTCCCATTATTACTGTAGTTTAAACACTGATTTGGACATTTTCTGATGAAAATGTGAGTGATGGTTGTCTGAGTTTTGCTCAAAATCAGGGGTCTCCAAACTTAATCCTGGAGGGCCGGTGTCCTGCAGAATTTAACTCCAACCCTAATTAAACAAACCTGAACCATCCAATCAAGGTCATACCAGAAATTCCCAGACAGGTGTGTTGAGGCAAGTTGGAGCTAAACTCTGCAGGACACCGGCCCTCCAGGACCAAGTTTGGAGACCCTTGCTCAAAATAGACTGCCAGACTACTGAAATCGCAAGACTAATGTATCAGAAAAGTAACAGCACACCTCAACAAGCCGTGTGATTTTAGGTGTCATTGATGATTTACACCAACAAGTTTCATACTTTAGGTTTAGGGGTTTGTTCAGATCCCTAGTTTGAGCAAGTGTGAGCAAGCATCACTAATAATGCGGCTTATATGGGATATAAAACACTGACATACTGGCCCATGGCAGCTTGGTGTCCTGTTCAGGATCTTGCATTCAGGGTCACATTCCAAACACACGTTCTCTGACACATACTCGCGGGGGTCTCTGTAGAAACATATAAAATACAACATTCAACAGAAGTGTAAAAACTCATTTATTTCTCACTGCAGCTTGAGAAGTTAACGAGTGTTATCACTATATCAGAGACACGCTAGCTTTCCCGAGGCAGACCAGCTTAGAGTGGTTACAATCATCCGGGTTTAAATCGTGCTCAAATTGATTTGATTTTGACGCAGTATTTACACTGAAGCTAGCAGCAGGCGCCGAGTGCTTCCAATCACAACACACACTGACCCAGCTAACCAATCACCGCACATCTCGTATTTCAGAAGGTGGGCCTTCATTTGATACAGGAACTATTCCAGCCGTTCATGCCAGACTGGGGAGAGAGGTGTTGTAATAATGTAAAATATGAGAAAAATATTGTGTTTTTTGAACATCCTAGTATGACAGCATGTTCTAGTACACCCCCAAAACTTTGTAAAAGAGCATAATAGGACCCCTTTAACAAAAACGAATAAGACTGGGCATGGCATACACCACATGCTGTATTATATATCGACTAATAAATTACAGAAAGTTTAGCAAACACTGTGGAATGAAATAAAGAAACAAAAAGAAAAAAGCCTCCGTAACATGACATCAGGTAAACAGCAAAGACAACAGGCTTTTCAAAATAAAAACAGAAATTGAAAACTAAATTGGCTGTTAGTGACAGTGCTTGCATGTTTTTTGCCAAGAAAACCAACATGTTCACCTTCCCTGGTTTAAGAAGTGGTGTTTTACTTTACTTTACTTTTACATTTCTCTTGAAAACCAAATCATCCGTGTGCCATCGTTTTCTCAGTATTCATGTCATTTTTGCCGTGCGCACCTTGCTGCTCTGTGCTGCAGCTCTGCAGCGCATGCTGTATGGAGCAGAGCAGACGCTTTCAGTTTACAATTGTAGCGTTCATTGTCCAGCTGAACTAAATGTTTTTTATTTTTACAAAAAAGCAAAACAACAGTGGGGGCGGTACTGCGGTGGGCAAGTAAAGTATTCGGTGTACAAGCCAAGTCAATGCTTTTGTTGACCCGTTCACATTATCATGACCTATTTTTAAAGTAAGACTCTCTGTTGGACACTCACCCATCCAGCACGTTGCAGTGACTGACACAGCGCCCCTTACGGCTGACATGCTGGCAGGAGACGCACATGGACGGCCCCGGACCCCAGCAGCCTTCCTCTCCACACATACTATCACAGGTACTGTTCTGCTGCTCTGAAGAGCACATAAGAGAGCTTTTGTTTAATTATACGAGCTCTGTGACCTCACATGAATAAAATTGCTTGCCAACAAATAAGTTGTGTAAAACAAAACATATTTGAATTCAGTCCCATACCACAGCTGTGCATTGGTGCGTTGTTTTCAGTTCGTATGCGCTGGTTCTCTGATCTGAACAGCTTAGGCCAGTAGCTGCCTTCAACATAACAGAGGCGGGAATTGTTCCTGATCACCACTTCGCCATCGCTGATCTCCTTCAGCGAATGCAGTCCGAGATGATCCAAGTGCGGTATGTTTAAGGCTGCAAAACTGACTGTTCCTCTGCATTTATGCAAGAGGAAAAGAGAGAAACATTTAAAGTGAAGTGAAGTGAAGTGAAGTGACGTGACATTCAGCCAAGTATGGTGACCCATACTCAGAATTCGTGCTCTGCATTTAACCCATCCGAAGTGCACACACACACACACACACACACACACTGTGAACACACACCCGGAGCAGTGGGCAGCCATTTTTTATGCTGCGGCGCCCGGGGAGCAGTTGGGGGTCCGATGCCTTGCTCAAGGGCACCTAAGTCATGGTATTGAAGGTGGAGAGAGAACTGTACATGCACTCCCCCCACCCACAATTCCTGCCGGCCCGAGACTCGAACTCACAACCCTTCGATTGGGAGTCCGACTCTCTAACCATTAGGCCACGACTTCCCTTTAAAGGTGCAAAGTATCTTTTTTCCCCTGATAAAACAGGTTTAATACACAGAAAAAAACTACTTATTTGTAAGTTAACTTGACTAGTACTCACTGTTTAGTTCTTCCTCTGATGATCTCCAGGTTCTCAAAGGGACTGAGGGAATTGAGTTGTTCAGGCCAGCCTTGGATTAACAGAAACCCTGAGAAAAATAAAATAGCACAGCTAAATAAGGCTTTAGTCAAAGACAAATGCCATTCATATGCCAAGATGGTATATTAAATAATATATATTAAAAAAAAAAAAAAAAAAAAAAAAAAAAAAATATATATATATATATATATATATATATATATATATATATATATTATACACACACTGTATATATATATATATATATATATATATATATATATATATACACTGTATATACATATATACATACAGTATTTATAATTCAAATTATAATAAAAATTATTTTACAAAATATGTGTGATTATACAAGAAAATATAAATGCAAATATGTATACTGTACATGTAGTTTACCTGAAATTTCCTTCACTGTTTTGAAATAATCGAGTTTCACAGGGTCCATGCTTGGAGTATTTGTAAAAACATCCCTTGAAAGAATATTTATAGCATTAGATTTAATGTATAGCATGAAAACAAGGTCGACTGATTTAGTCTGAAAGTAGTCCATAAAATCTCACCCTTGAAAAGTCATCCGCATTATTGTAATGTGCCCATTTATTTTAGTGCAGTTGATAAATGAATCGATGTTGGTCGCATTGACTGCGATGGTGTTAACAAGTGCCCCCGTCCCAAGACCATTACAGACTAAAACAAAACACACGTTCAATTTCTTTAACATTTATTAGATATCCGAGTCATGCAAAATTGATTAAACATGTCAAAAACAACACAATGAATTAATTAATGACATTGCTGACCTTTCGGGCACAAGCCGTCACATTGTTTACACTTTCTTATTCCATTCTCCTCCACTTCATGCATGTTACTGCTGCAGGTTCGGACACAGGCGTCATGATCGGTCGCCACAAAGTTATCTGCAGCAGATAGAGGCATTTGCAGTTATGTTTCAGTTAAGTATAGAGGCTGTTTCTCCTAGATGTTTCTCCTTAAATAAAAAAGGCACAAATGAGACCGTTACTGACATCATGTAGTATAGAGCTGTAAAATTAACATTAAATAGTATAGCTTAGATCATTTGGTCTTGAGAGAATTTAAGTTTAAATTGAGATCTCTGAATTTTGACTGCAGTCTTTGGAATCTTGCCATCTCAAGCCGTTTGAGTCATTGTTGACATCTCTTCTGAAACTCTAGAGGAGACACACGTGAGGTCTTTTGCAAATACATATTTTATTCATTCATTATATTTATCAATAGCAACATGATTTATTTTAGGTCTAAAGCTATTTTTTTAAGTGTTTACCTAAAATAAACATTGACAACTCAGAGAACAGTAGCTCTTTGTTCACACAGCGCATAATCTCTGGGTGTGTCTTTGCTTGTGTATTTGCAATCATAACTGGCTAAAGACTAGTGCCATTTTAGATAATGTTAATGGTGGTATGCACAATAGCAATGAGCCAGTATACCTCCATGACTTTAGGGGCACTTAGATTTACAAACTAAAGGTTTTTAATGAAAAGAATTGCATGCTCTTGTCTAGGGATGCACCGATATGAAAATTTTGGCCGGTACGATAACTTGTTGGCCGACAAATCTATATCCAAATTTGTATATACTTTCTGAGAGCCTGATTACAAAAAATGTCTCATCATTAAAAGCCACATCCCAAACACTTCAACATAAGCAGCCTAGTTTAAGCACAGTGTATTAAAAATACAGCATTTTAAAAATAGTTTTACTCTCCCATTACCAAATTTCATCATAAAAAGTCTTACAAATAAATAAAATAATGCATAAATAATGCAAACAAGTCATCTCAAGTCAAGTGTTTCTGAAGGAAATAAGATATCGGACAAATTTTCATATCGGACCGATACCGATAACAGAAAATTGAGCATTTATTGGCCGATACAGATATGGTGGCCGATATATCGTGCATCCCTACTCTTGTCATAGTGATCTTCATTTTATTTTAGTAAGACACATGAAAAGCAAACTCACAAGGGCACTTCTTCACACAGGTGGCTCCAAAGTTATACTTCCCGTTAGGATTGGGAACAAGTTGGTGAGTGTTGGGGTCGTACAGCATAAGACGTGGACATGCATCCTTGCACATCCCATCGTCCTGGAAGTCTCTGCAGGCCTGCAGAAAAAGAGACCCTACACTGTCATCATAGACAACATTTGTTCCCTACTGATCATTAGGTATCAAAACTATAAATTATATAATCATAAACTATAATTATAAACTATAAATAAATGATATATATATATATATATATATATATATATATATATATATATATATATATATATATATATATATATGAAATTAAATAATTATTATCATCAAAATTAGAACTTGGCTATATTAAAATATTCTAAATTAACATTTAAATATATAATAAAATATTTTAACATTATATATTATTATATTTTCTTTGTAGGTGTAATGTGATCAGTATATAAGATACATGAAAAAATAAGCCCCCGTGCTTCATTTCAAATGTTAGATCTTTATCTTTTATGTTAGCACAGGTATGTTTTAAGAATCTTCTTGAAGACTTTTGAAAAGCGCTCCACTCACCAGACAGTCTGTTGGTTGGGGTCCAGTGCAGCCTGCAGCGCAATGTTCACTGCAGCAGTCGATGGGTTTGGGACCCTTACACCTTCGTGAGCACTGCTCGGCACAGTTCAACCGAGTCACTGACAGTGAAGGTGAAAAAACGTTTGTTTGGACGCAGTTTACTCAATACATTTTCCTTTAGAGAATTATATATACAACTCAATTTACAGGTCTGGCAGTTCTCTGGTCCTGGAGCCCAACACGATCCATTATAGCACCCCGAGTCACATCGTCTACCTGAGGTACGAAAGAAAGTGTTTGATTATTTAATATATATTACTATATTATTATTATATATATGCACCAAGACTGCATTTATTTGATTAAAAAAAAAAACGGTATAAGGACTAATATTGTAAAATATTATTACAATTTAAAACCACTGTTTTGTATATGAATGTTTTGTATATTGCATGATTTATGTTTGTAAAACTCTAAACACTTACACTGAGGGTCGTTCCCTCTCGACACATTCACGTCACTGTCATCCTGCACGATGTCCAACCACTGTATGGTCTCCACATTGCAAAGCAAAGGATTATGGACTATTTTAACCCCACCTTTGAGAATTTCTACCAGATAAAAAGGGAAAAATGATTCCCTATCACTGTAAATAATAGAAATGTGACTTTATACATGTATTGCATGCTGTATTCAACACATTGTGGTGCTTGGGGATGTATAAACATGCTTCTTTTGCTTCTCAAATTACTTTGGATGAAAACATCTACTAAATGAATAAATATAAATGCTTTACCTGTGAGGCTTCTCATATGCAGCTCTCGGAGGCCGCTGGTGATGCTGTTGCTCTCTAAAGACTCATTTCTGTGGAAGTTTGCCACCACAGCAAGGCCGTACTTGCCATCGAAGAGAGAATGTCCTCGAATGAGGCGCAGGTTTTCCAGGGGTATCACATCCACATAGTTTATTCCTATTAGTACGTAGCCACCAACTTCTTCAATGCTCTGTGACAGAAAGAATATTTGTGTCAGGGCCCCTAAATACCATTTAAAAAGTCTTCTGACTTCAATCAATAATTTAACCAGTTAGTTAAAGATTTGAGCAATTAGTAGTATATAACTAATGATCTAGTATCATAATATCGGTGTGTTATGGCACTCACCCTGAGGAAGGAGAGGTCGTGGTACTCCTGAACATTGGTTATCTCCAGGTTCTCCAGCACGACTGTGCAGTTTCTGTACATCCGCACCATGGCTCTGTAGTGATCGTCTGGCTGTGCCAGCAGAGTCAGCTTATTATTGGTTCCCTGACATACTGGAGAATAAATGAGAGGTGAAATCAATACTCAGGTAGTGAAGGTGATATTATGACAGAACATACCCAAAAGTCTGGAATGTTTTATAATGTTTTTGCATGAAGCCTTTTCTGCTCACTAAGGCTATATTTATTTCAAGAGTTCTACCTCCTGAACACTGAGATTCAGCAAGTCTTCATTATATTACCCTTTTACATATTTTACATGGTATGATCTTCTATTCATGAAGTCATGATACTTTCCAAAACTCATTGTGAAGGTAAAAGCTACAGTGGAAAACAAGCACTTGTTTCGTCTGTGCTGGTCGTCTCCTGTCATGCAGGTGTTGAATTCCTGCAGTCATCATTATGTGGCTCATCTCTAGCGGAAGAGCGAGTTCTGGGGGCGTGAACACCGTGATCAAGAATGTGGTTCACCAAGGGTGAGACTCAAATATTGCACACAAATGTTGCCCAACTTAAGAACTGGTTGAATTCTTGCTTGCCATATGCAAGATGGATTGTGTTTCCACGCAATGCAAGTAACAACTCAAGTATCACCTATTTCCCCTCTGGGATCAATAAAGTGTGAGGCAGGGGACTAATAGAATGGAGATCCTGAGATGTCTGTGGACCTTTTTTTTTTTGGATACTGTATTCTTAGTGTGCTTTCTACTTAGACAGCACCTGAACTCAGCTGAGGCAAAAAGTAGCCACAGAATTATGTTGTGTACTGTGTTTTAATAATACATTCCCATCATGACACAATTCTGTGTTTCCATTCGCTTCTTCTTTTTTGTTTCCCTAATTGCAAGTTGGAATTTAAATCTCTGACTTTTTTGACCTTTCTCATTTTTTTAGTTTGATGTCATTTTATTACAGTCAGTCTTAGTGCAGTTTTTTTTGTAAACATTTTGCAATAGCATATATAGGCAAATTAATGAATTTATGTAGTAATTGTTTACTAATGTTCAACTTTATAAAAAAAAAAGTACCAGCATATGCAGACATGAACATCAACCAAGTTTAAGAAATGCTGTAAAAATTATACCCAATGCATTAACTAATGTTAACAAATTGAACTTTACAGTAAATTTACCAAATAATTCAATATAATTACAAATTATTATTTTGCCCAATATTTGTGTGTTATGTACAGTATGCTTACTAGATGCAGTGATTCTCAACTTTTTTGACTCAAAGGCTCAGCATTTTCAAAAAGACCCCCAAAGATATTTCTGGTACTTCATAATAACAAAGCAATGTAAACTTTTTATTTACAGAACTTAGGAATGGAAATATATTGAAATAATTACATTACATCATTTAAGAAGTTCTAATTACTGAATATTCCTCAAGCTTTGCACTTTTAATTTTTGTTGTTGTTTTATTATTACTATTATTATTTTTACCAATATGTGCTCAATAAAATATTTGAAAGTTTATAGTAGATTTAAATTTTTTATTTATTACTTTTATTATTTTTAAAAATTTGTTTAAATTTAAATAAATTATAATTTAATATATTTTTTATATATTTTTTTATGTATTTAATTTTGATTTTTTGTATTTTTTAACCTATTTTAAAGTATGTTTTTTCTTAAATCACATCAAGCCACATTTCCAGCCTCCTTGTGTTTAGTGTGCTGAGGCCCCCAAGAGGGTCCTGTCCTGCTAGTTGAAAACCACAGTATTAGAGTATCAAGTAGTTAATTTAGCAACATCTGAAACTATTAGAATTAATAATAAGTTTAGTCTCTCATGCACAAGGAGTGCTATTTGTGAGTGGCTGCCAGTAGTGTTCAAATTTAGTCAACTATGAGGCTCTATTTCAGTAAGGCCCTAGAAGACAGCTGCCTATGTAGACAGTAAACAGGCAGTCAGCTCACTAGGTTTTGGAACAGAGCTAGTGCATATAAGAAACTAAATAGTCAAATATTTAAATTGTAACTTTGATATGAGGTCCAATATTTGACTACATATTTATTCTGTTTTAAATCTTGAGTATGTTAAAATTTTATTTGAACAAAATATGAAAAAAAAAAACAATGAAAGTGCAAACAATGTTTCTTTGATTCTTCATGACAGTGCACATGAAAGGTATTTCCATTTTTGCAAGAGTTGCATGTTTGGTATCACAGTTCTACCTGTGAAGCTGTTATGTGTGACGTGAGATGGTCAGGACCAACAAACACTGTCAAGACATGCTGCTCTTGCATGAATTACTTTCTGAAAATCCAGCATGTCTAAATTCATCAGGGTTATGACATGAAAAATATTAACAGTAGATGTCAGAAACTGAAGAAATAATCAGGTGTACTTTTTCAGATCTTTGCTCTAGGGAAGAATTCAACTAAAGATTAAGGTCACAAAGTAGATTTAAGTTTTAACCCTTAACGTTCACTTCACAAGTCCCTAAAATGTGAGAACGTCTGAACGGATTGCAAAGCGTGCAGCTGTTTTCTACGGGTGGATGTGCAGCAGCACTGCCTGAGGCATGAGCCCGAACACGGGATGTGACTGAACAGGTTGCTCCTTGAAAACATATTTATGGAGGAACATCTTTACTCAAATCAGTCTAACCATCTGGAACCGCAGAACAGCATTCTGACTATGATGAACTCAAGTGTTTTATCTTTTGCAACTGACGCAAAGAAGGCACAAGGGTTATCAAGACCTCATCGGTGCAAAGAAACACAAGACTTGAGAAATAATGTAAAGTAATAAATCAAGGATTCTGAAGACTTGAGAAGCAACCAGCAGGATGTGACAAAAACAAAACCACCTTCCATATTTTGTAGCCCCAAAATGGACTGTTTAAATAGTTTTGAGGTCAGCAAGTTTTTTTTTTTTAAAGAAATTAATACTTTAATTAATCAGCAAGGATGCATGAAATCGATCAAAGGTGACAGTTAAGGTAATTGCAGTGTTACAAAGTATTTCTTTCAAATAAATGCTGTTTTTTTTTTTCAAAAATTTATCAAAAGTAGCTCAACTGTTTTCAACATTGATAATAGTAAGAAATGTTTATTGAGAAGCAAAGCAACATATTAGAATGAATTGTGAAGGATCATGTCACACTGAAGACTGAAGAAATGTTACTGAAAATTCAGCTTTGCATCACAGGAATAATTTACATTTTACAATATAATCAACTAGAAAACAGTTATTTTAAACTGTAATAATTTCACAATATTACTGTTTTTAATGTATTTTTGAGCAAATAAATGCAGCCTTGTTGAGCATAAGATGCTTGCTTTAAATAACATTTAAAAAATAGTTTATATAAAATAGTATGCATTCTCAAGAAACTTCTCTCAGGAATGGTTGATCTTCTTAAGTACAAGGATGCACAGTGTGGAAATAACAACAATCGATTAATTAGGAGATATTCTGGGATCAACTTTTCGAGGCTGTCTACGCATATAATTTATTTTTACAAGGCCATGCTTTCCCATCCTTGTTTATTGCAGCTTTCTTTGCTCTATTATTTTTTCCTAATGCATCATTTGTTATATATGCTTTGGATGACTATATCACTGAATACATCTAAGAAAGTAAAACATTTGGGGGATATATTTGAGAATGCTTTCTGTAGCTTTATCTTTTTATTAATGAAACATTTGATAAATGGATGTGGTCATTCATATGCAAAGAATGAAATCCGTGGTTCACTGCAAAACTCAGACAGCCCCGTCAGGCCAAAGATGCTTACAGGAAGGGGGACAATGTCTTGTATAAACAGGCTAAATACACACTGGAAAAGGAGATCAGAGTGGCAAAGAAAATTTATTCTGAAAAAATAAGGACTCGGTTCACTTCCAGCGACTCAGCATCAGTGTGGAAAAGTCTGAGGGAGATCACCAATTACAAGACACCATCCCCCAGCACTGTGGAGAATCAACAACTGGCAGACGATCTGAACGAGTTTTACTGCAGGTTTGAAAGAACGCCCTTCACCTGCCCTGAACACCTCTCCAAACAACCGTTCACACCATTCACAACTCTTGCAAATCCCCTCTCCCCCACACCTGCAATTCATATCAGCAAAGAGGAGGTGCGCCAGGTCTTCTGGAAGCAGAAAAGGAAAAAAGCACCAGGCCCAGATTGTGTTACATCAGTCTGTCTGAAATCCTGTGCTGACCAGCTGGCCCCCATCTTCACACGGATCTTCAACAGATCACTGGAGCTGTGCGAAGTCCCTTCATGTTTCAAACACTCCACCATCATCCCCATCCCAAAAAAAATCTAAAATTACAGGACTAAATGACTACAGGCCTGTGGCTCGAACGTCTTTGGTCATGAAGTCATTTGAAAAACTGGTGCTGGCCCTCCTGAAGGACATTACTGGACCCTTACTGGATCCTCTTCAGTTTGCCTACAGAGCAAACAGGTCTGTGGACGATGCAGTAAACATTGGACTGCATTATGTTCTGCAACACCTAGACAGACCGGGGACTTATGTGAGGATCCTGTTTGTGGACTTCAGCTTGGCCTTTAACACTATCATGCCAAACCTTCTCCTGCCCAAACTAACTCAGCTCTCCGTGCCCAGCTCAGTCTGTCAGTTGATCAACAGCTTCCTGACAGACAGGCAGCAGCTAGTGAGGCTGGGAAAATACACATCCAGCACCCATATAATCAGCACTGGAACTCCTCAGGGCTGCGTTCTCTCCCCACTGCACTTCTCCCTGTACACTAATGATTGCACATCTAAGGACCCCTCTGTCAAGCTCCTGAAGTTTGCTGACGACACCACACTCATTGGCCTCATTCAGCACGGTGACGAGTCTGCTTACAGACAGGAGGTTAAAGAGCTGACTGTCTGGTGCAGTCTCAACATCCTGGAGCTTAACACGCTCAAAACAGTGGAGATGATAGTGGACTTCAGGAGAAACCCCCCTGCTCTCCCCCCACTCACCATCATGAACAGCACTGTGACTGCAGTAGAGTCATTCAGATTCCTGGGCACCACTATCTCTCAGGACCTGAATTGGGACATTCACATTGACTCCATTGTGAAAAAGGCCCAGCAGAGGTTGTCCTTCCTTCGCCAGCTGAGGAAATTCAACCTACCACAAGAGCTGCTGAAACAGTTCTACTCCACCATCATTGAATCCGTCCTCTGCACTTTAGTAACTGTCTGGTTCAGCTCAGCTTCTAAATCTGACCTCAGAAGACTACAGAGGGTAGTCTGGACTGCTGAGCGAATCATTGGTACAACCCTCCCTTCTATTCAAGAACTGTACTTATCCAGAGTGAGCAAAAGGGGTGGCAAAATCACTCTGTCCCCTCACATCCAGCACACTTCCTCTTTGAACTGTTGCCATCTGGTCGACGTTGGTGAGATCTGAGCACCAGAACGACCAGACACAGGAACAGTTTCTTCCCCCAGGCAATCCATCTAATGAACACTTGACAATAACTGTGGAACACACAACACTATTTATACACACATACACTTAGTCTACACTTCAAATTTGCACATAATATACCTGTACATACAACTGTCAATATTTGTATATTGTCAATATTTGTACACTTACCTACTTATTTGTATTTTTTATTCTTTTATTATGTGTTTTTTGTTCTGTCGCTGTCATTCTGTTGCACTGGGGAAGCTTCTGTCATGAAAACAAATTCCTTGTATGTGTAAACATACCTGGCAATAAAGCTCATTCTGATTCTGAATTTCTGATTTATGTCCCCTTAGGGTTCAATGCATGACAGATAACTTCCTGTCTGCTTTGGTTCTTGGGCAGAATCTATCAGAACATTTAGGACAAAACAATCTACTGTAATTTCATGATGTCATAATTGCCCAGTGTTACAATAACCCAAATGCACTATAACCTTGTTTTCCAGCAGATGACTATATTTGACTGTGGGCATACAACTGGATTGACTCTGTATGTAGAGTAAGTTTGCACTGTTGCAAAAAGTATTGATCCACATGAGCAGGAAAATTCAACGGCATTTGTCAAAACGCATCCTGTTTTCCATCCATGAATACACCTAAAAGGAAACCTACTATGCTGGTACATGTGCTACGCTTTTACCGGAAATATTTAAATGTGTTTTGCCTGAGAAACCAAATTTTCATCTTAAATGTATGATTTATCCATTAACTTAGAATAACTTTCATTGGGTTGATCTGCAGTAAGCAACAAAGGATAATCAACGTTTATGTATCTGAACTTACAGTATTTTGAACTTATTAGAAAAGATTATTTTTCCAAGGTGGAGGCTACTAAGTTTCACACTAGTGATCTACTGATATTAAGGTACAGGATCTAATGCAATGACATAGGATACTAGGTGTATGTAATGTACAAACAGGCCTAAAATGACTTTAATGGTCATAAATAGTCTTTAAAATCTAAATAAATAGTGGGAGCAGCAGGTTTACATGATTGTGCTTCTTACATTTCTGTTTCTCTTTAGCATGCAATAGAGTGTATATAAGTTTACTGTTGTCTCCCTAAATGAGAGACATGTGGATAAAATGCCGTCTAACTGAATTGTAGTAAATACAATTTACAGCTTGAGACAGAGATGTCTCGCTCCATTGCTGTGTGTGTGTGTGTGTTTTTATTTTTTTACAAATAACAGGGTCTGTCTAAATCAAATAAGCAATGTATTGTCTATTTGTGACTTCTCCATCAAAATTCAGCAATTGTATGAATTCAGCTCTTTGTCTATGGGGCGATTTGCTGACTGCAGAAGTAAAACATGGCATGATCAGTGCATTTGGTAAACAACATGAGACATGAATTTTAGTAAATTCATATTTTGTTGAAGAAGACAAAAATCCATGAAACATTGTTTTATAGCTGTTTTCTAGTTGCCACCACTAAGATTGAGTGGTTTAAGTGTTGCTAGGGAGTTGCAATGCTTTTGCCATGGTGTTTTGGTTATTTATTGGAGCGTTTGTTTCCACAGTGCTAATTTGAACACTTAGAAATAACAGCACACATCCCCTGATTTCAGGTGTCTTCCGTGGCTGCTGTTTTCAAAATAAACACATTTATATAAAGCCTCAAGGCTATGGCCTTGGTTTATCATGGTCTTTAAATCCTAAAATCCAACAGTTTTGCAGTTTGATGTTAATGGGTTGTCTCGTAAATAACACAAATCCTTAAGATAAGAATAAACATGCATACAGCAGGAATACACTAGCATTCAAAAGTTTAGGGTCGGTAAGATTTTTTAATGTTTTTGAAAGAAGCCTCTTCTGCTCACCAAGGCTGAATTAATTTGATTAAAAATACAGTATTTTTACAATTTTACATTTTCTAATATATTTTCAAATGTAATTTATTCCTGTGATGCAAAGCTTAATTTTCCGCATCATTTCTCCAGTCTTCAGTGTCACATGATCCTTCAGAAATAATTTTAATATGCTGGTTTGCTGTTCAAGAAACATTTCTTATTATTATCAATGTTGAAAATAGTATTTTTAGGAACTCAGTCACCTCCAGGTTACCTATATGTAAGAAACACATTACTGACTGACTAAAATTTATTTTGCCCGCATATTTTAAATGAGAATCAATGAAACGTTTCATACCACTTAGCAGATCAATTCAATATGAGGCTTAGATTGATGACAAGAACGGTTTTGGCATTTTCAACAATAATAGATTGCAGTTATGTATTCATTTACACTGACTGCATTACATTCAATTCATACTTGTAGCTGGTGGTCAGAGAGCGTGATGCATGTAAACAGGAGAGCTTTTCTAGTCTTTAGTTAATAACAGTGGTCATAGTGACTCTGGATATTTATAAGTCTGCAAAGAGTTTCAAAGACAATTAGATTTAGATCAAATAGTGATGTCTAGAACAAATTACAACAGAATGCTGGGTAGAAGGAGGACACTAATATATTTAGAGAATAGCGCATAGATGTGGACTAAGAAAAGGGATGTGTATTCAGATACAATGTATTTATACCAGCTCATACTGAATGTGACAGATGCATGATGACTGGATATTTCTGAATGTATCGGAGTTGTTGTTTTGTTTTCATTCTTTTAAATTACCTAAATGACAAATGGATTAAGCACAAAAATATGAAACATGGTTGAAAGGAATCATGATTATTTTGGGTGATGCGTATTAGCCTTTTGCTTCTCAATAGAACCAATGTTATTCATCACAACATGTTCAGTGCAAAATATGCATCTTTGTGTTTGACCAAAGATATCTGATATCTACTGTTGAGTATGTTTAATGGTTTGTAGAAAACAGTGCCAAATAAATTGTGACATAATTTGTCAAACTCTGGGCCCGACTCTGGGCCACTGATTATGAATGATGAAATCTGTGAACAAATGCAAGATCTGATACTGGAGGGGTGTTACCTTACCACAGTATTTCACTTTGTCTTTCAATTAATTTTAGGACAGTAATTCACACCTACGTCAACCGCTTGTCTATACACAATCAGGATTCTCATGAATGGGTGCCGTTTCCTTCCAGTTAAAGGAATAGTTCACACAACTCCAGTCCTTCAACTGACGTCTTGTGAAGTGAAAAGCTTTCACATAAGTCAAGTACTTCAACTGACGTCTTGTGAAGTGGATTGAAGCGTTTGCTTCCAGCTAAAATATGTCCTCTATGCTCCATCCATAATATTGCCTTTTGGTGTGAGTAAGTATTATAGTCCAGTGTAGGAGAGAAATATGCAAATAGTTCAAGCACTGTTTACAAAGTTCCAGTCCTTCAACTGACGTCTTGTGAAGTGAAAAGCACCGTTTACAAGTGAAAACAGTCCAAAGCAATTCTAAAAAGGTGTGTTGGTTGTTTTGGATTATGGTGTTTTGGCCAAAAGTGACAGTATAAGTTAAAACGCCTTAATGATCAATTTGTTTATTACAAATGCGCAGCTTTTCACTTCACAAGAGATTAATTCTTTAGTTAATTCAAGAAGTAATGTGGGTTACTTGTGGATTATTGTGATGTTTTTATCAGCTGTTTGGACTCATCTTGGATGATTTTCATTTTTGGGTGAACTATTACTTTAATGATGCTTGATGTCATCAAGACAAAGTAGAAGAAAAGTATCTGCTTTGTAATAACCTTTCTGAGCTTTTATTCTAACCTTTTTCTTTTCTTTTTTTTCTGCCACAGGCTGTGGGAATGAAACAAGTATGAGATACTCCAGAGACAATACTGACTGACAGGTTATGCTGACACATGCATACCACAGGCCCATCGCCAGAAGGCTTTTCACACTTAAATTGACACGTCATTAAACGTGAAGTGTATAATTTAACCAAAAAGACTTGCAAGAAATAATGACAGTTTTCTTGAACTTTGCCATTGGTCACAAAACAGAGACTCCCACCTCAAACTCCCACCATTGGCAGAGCCAGTGTTGCTGTGCTGGGCTGATTGGGATGCTTAAACAAACAAAGCAATGTTTTGATAGCATGACAATGTAAGAAAAAAGTATTTTTTTAACACTTCACCTTTAAAGGGATAGTCAACCTAAAGGTGTGAATATTCTTTGTTTTTGTTTTGTTTTTTCTTGAAGGTAGGGTTGTGGCATTAAATTGGTATGATGAATGATTTTTTTGGGATCTGTTGGACAGACTGATTTGGTTGCAGAACTGCTAAGGCCACAATAATGTATTGGCTTTGATGTATATTTATGAAGTATAACATTTTCTCAGTGGCTCAATTATTCAATAAATCTTGTAACTAATTGACTGACACTTGAAAGTTTCCTAGAAAAAAACAAAGGGACAAAGGTAAAATGGATTAAGTTAATTATTCATATTTATCTGCAGTACTGAAATGCAAGAACAAATGCTAAAGAGGAAATAACAGGAAGAAGAATAATTATAAATGGAAAAAAAAGTAATCCACAAACATGGCTTTTCCTCACAGCAGCAATAGTCTGCATTATCGTGGACAGACACTAGAATTTACAATTTATTGTTTTTTTTTACTCAGCATTTAGTTACTCCGTATAAAATAAATAATTAACCTGCTGTCTGTAAACTGTTAAAAGAAATGCAGATGAACTAATTGAGATGTATAGTCTGTGTCATAGGTGTGCTGCTTATCAGATAACAAAAATCTGGCACTCTTAGCCTTTGGTCATACTATGTGTGTACATCAAACTATTTTAATAATGCAATAAGCCAATTTTAGAGGCAGATGTCTCAATTTTAGACTATTTTATATTTAATAATACACATTTACTTAAGTTACATTACTGATGATGCATTGTTTAAAGGTTACAATTAGCCTGCGAATCATTTACGATTTACAAACCATTTTGTTTCCACAGTTCTTTTGATTTTGATTCTGATTTCAATCCAGCTGTCATCACAGAATCAGAATGTATTTAAAGGGGTCATATGATGCTGCTAAAAAGAACATTATTTTGTGTATTTGGTGTAATGAAATGTGTTTATGCAGTTTAAGGTTAAAAAAACATTATTTTCCACATACTGTACATTATTGTTTCTCCTCTATGCCCCGCCTTCTGAAACATGTCGATTTTAACAAGGCTCATCATTCTGAAAAGTGAGGTGTGTTGTGATTGGCCAGCTATCCAGGGTGTTGTGATTGGCCGAATGCCTCAAGCGTGTGAAGGAAATGTTATGCCTCTTAACATATTGTGATGCCTTGTCTGGCCAGAGCGACGAGACATAAACATAAAACCCATTATAAACGTGATATAAACATGATTTCTAGTCGTGTCTTCTTTTGGAAGGCAAAATCAAAGTAGTTTCTCTTTCTCAACGAAACAGTGTCACACACTGCGGCCTTGAGTGAGCAGAGGCCGGAGGCCTAGAGTGAGCCGCGGGCGGTTTGTTTGAATGAGCAGAGGCGGGCGGCTTGAGAACGGTGTGGGGGGGGTTTTATAAAGGGGAGTATATTTTGTGTGTGTGGGAGACATGTGTGGAGACCGGGGTGTGCTCCATTTCGTCCACAGTGAAAGCCGATTCTGCGATCCACAGTGCAAAGTTGATGTATTTCCTCAGCGACCAGCACGAATCAGCTCCAGGCATGACGAAGCGGATATCATCCTCTTTTGGAAGGCCAAACGAAGTAGTTTCGCTTTCAAAGTGAAACACACAGCATCTATACGACATGGCGGCGGCGGCAACAACAATACTACAACGAGAATAAAGGGTACGCCTTCTTTCTTTGCGTGAACATCTGGGTGGCGTTATGCAAATCTTCCCACATACTAACGTAGCGATGTGGGGGCGTGTTAGAACGAGACGTTTCAGGGGGGCGTGGACGAGTCTTAACTTTTATAAAGAATATCTCTTTGGATTTGACTTTAGTCTTTGCAACTTCACAGATCTTCTTTATTCACCAAGAGCTTGTAACACTCCAAAGAGAAAGGAACATTTGAAATCGCATCGTATGATCCCTCTAACCCATTTCTGCTTGGTTTGTTCTGGGACAGTGTTGGTGGCCACCATCTCCTGTTAATTTCTAAACTGGCAAAAACCTCAAACAGCATGTTAAACACAGTCTGTCCGGGTAGACCAGAGACTGGACCACAGACAGACGCTGAGAGCCCAGACCCCGCTCAGTCTGCTGCTGTTGAACTCTTGGCCCTCATACTGTGGTCACCAGTCTCAAAAGTTCATCAAGTATTTTTAAGTATGTTTGATACTTAATTACCTTCATTAGCACATTAGAGACATCTTGTCTTAGGGTCACTTGCTGGGGTTAAAGACAAACCTGCAGCTGGATATATGATTGATAATGTCACGTCAGTTCTCTAATCTCATCCACCCAATACTTTTCAGATAATTAATTATTAAGTAAAGTAATTAAAACTTTAATCATACCTGTACATACAGTATTCATAATGTACATAAACTGTTGATCTATCAAGCATCATATAATTGTTAATAACGTTAATGAAAGAATCTAAAATACTATCTCTCTCTCTATCTGTCTGTTTGTGTTTGTTTGTTTACACTGGCAAAGGTGTGGACGCTTTAGTTACGTCATTTATTTCCTTCTATTATCAAACTTATCATTTGGCACGGTTTTAAAAGACGTTTTATGTAGACAGACAAAAATGTATCTGTTCAGGACGTATGTGAGATTTTTTTTAGCGACAGTTAAGGTTACTTCACTCACCTTTCCTCTCAGAAACGGAGCACCACACCGCGCTTATCAGCAAAAGACAGAAGATTCCCAATTCACGGAACAGAATTAGCTTGTTCAACCTCATGTTTAACAGTGCAATCATTTTAAAGCATTATTTTTTGGTCTGATATTCCCGCAAATGAACAGTATGTAGCTAAAAAGTTAAATAGTTTTCCAGAGGCAGGATCCGTTCAGCTCACGCAACGTGTCTGAGCGCTTCTCCGTACAGCTTTGACGTGACGCAGCTCACCTTCACTGAACGCGACGCGACGCGACTGAATCACAACGCTCCCATATTTGTGGGTGTGTGTGGGTGTGTGTGTGTGTGTGTAGCCACTTACAGCTTGTGCAATTTTTGTGATGTCATCTGACACTAAATGCACCTTGCTGATTCAAAAGAAAGAAAGAGGTTTTGTAGGTTTTTCGTTTTGGAAAAATGAAAATTTGTTTTGGAAATTGTACAAATACATATTTATTGTGATTTTATCAATTTTTAATATGCAAATGATACGTCATCTTATTCAATATGCGCAATTACATAGCGTATCTCTGCTGTGTATTTTTTATTTTTTTATTTAGGTGAATTAATGCATAATTTATTCCTATAATTAATGTAATAATAATGAAACGTTCCTTCGAACAGGCTCATGTTCATCTTGTATTGTTGTTTCTTTTTGCGCGTCTCCCGCTCGCGCGTCAGTTACCATAGCAACAATAAACTTAGCCGCAGGCTTTCAGTTTGTTCACAGATTCTCGGTCGAGGTGTGAGTGCTCTTAGTGAGCAGCAAAGGGAAAATAATATGAAAATTTATTCTTAATACGTTTTTTCTAAAACTTTAAAGTGAATTTGAGGTAAATTATGCCACGAATGGTACAAACTTTAACCTTTTAAACCGTCGCTAGTTCAATTGTTTGATTGACGCAGCCTAACCGTCCAAGGAGCTATTTTGAGCATCAAGGAGGTATTATTTGTTTTTTTAGTGAAGACTTTGTTGATAAAATATGTTATTTCACTGTTATTATGTTGTCCTGTAAAAGCTATGTTAAGGTTTACTTAGGGTTTGTTTTTTTTACTGTAAAAAAATAGGTGTACTTACGATCAAAAGTCCCCAGAAGTCCCATATAGACTTGCATATTTCTGGCTGACCAAGATCTTTCAAGCCACCACAACTGGCACAGTCTTTGAGCTTGACCTGACTTAGAATCCTGCAGTTTTTCTTATTAATTGGAAGTACATTTTTAGTGTATGGCATGATTCCCAAAAAGTCCCATTGATTTACATTTGGATGTTCGTTATGTCAGTTAAACAAAACTCCTGCTGACAAAGGGTTCAAATTTAAACGCATGTAACCTAACGTTAATCTTCCTAAAAAGTCGCACGCGGGTAAAATCTCCCGCTAAATTTTACAGACAGGAACACTAAACTGTACATATTTTAGCAATGACATTCAATTATATTCATATACTGTAAGTGCAGAGTAAAACCTGGGTGTCCATGAGTGATAAAAAAATGGCTCATTAAAAGTTCTTGGGAACAGAAGAGAGGAAGAGAGTCCCTGGAAGAGAGTCTCAAAAAATGTCAGAAAATGAAACATCTCTCCCTACTGATGCCAGTTGCACAGAGGAAGAGACAGCCGATCCTGGGACAGAAGTACCTGGCGTAGACACAGAAGAATTGGAGCGCAAAAGATCAATCAGGCAACACCAGATTCTATATCCCAGACAGTCACTTCTGTTAGTAATTATTATTATTTTAATTTATATTTATTTGATGAAATAATAGATTATTTTGTTTGTGGTTTATTTATAGTCTGGCATTCCATATTTTTTCAATGAACTTTTTTTTACATACTGGCTTATCAAATCATTAGGCAAATTTCTGTAGTTTGCACTTAAGCTGACATGACTTGTCATGGATGCGCTCTTTTATGGTATGAGATGTGTGATGATATGAGATGAAGCCCGAAGTCAAAGCTCTCAAAGATGAGTGTAGAGTAGCTTCTTCAGCTTGCTTGCATGACACATGTACATCGTCTCAGTCATTCCAGAGGTGATCAGTCTGGGGGACACCGAAGTCGAGGAGACTATCATCTAGGATGATAAGGTGTGTAAAACTACACTTACTACTAATGTCCTCAGAATCACAAAACATGTGGTTGCCACATATTAATGTGTGTATGTGTTATGTTTGTACTATTTTGGTAAGAATTGAAATTGATGTGTTTTATTTTTCTGCGATATATATTGCGATATGAAATCTAATCTAATTTTTTCTTACAAACAAAAATGGGGTGAGCACACTTACATTCTCATTTTAAATGATTTAAACATCAGAGTATTATTTAGAGTAAATTATTTGTTTGTAACTTTAGGATATGGTTTGAATTGTTAACATTAACTAACATGAACTTACCACGAGCAATACTTTTGTTACTATATTTATTAATCTTTGTTTATCTTAGTTTATAAAAACACAGCTGTTCATTGTTGGTAATGTTTCTTCACAGTGCATTAACTATGTTAACAAATACTGTACAACTTTTGATATCAACAATGAAGGCTATAGCCTAAATGTTGAAATGAACAATGTTGTAGAAGTGCAGTTTACTAATAGTAAATGTTAACTAATGTAGTTAAATAGTTTAATAAATAGAACATTATTGTAAAGTGTTACCGATTTTTTTTTTTATACACCGATTCTGACGTCTCGTGAGTTCAGTGTTGGACAGATCAGTTGTTTAAACCATTCATTAAATTGAATCGGTTCAAAGGAATCATTAGTTCGTGAATCAGACGTGTACGGCACGCGTTGTGTAATTATCTCGGCAGTTTAGGATATCGCACAAGATTTGACAACACAGAAAACATTTCATCACTGGATAGGTGTGTTTTTTTTTTTTTTTTTTTTTTTGTTCGACAGCATCGTGTCAATTGATTTTGATTAATATGCGCGAGGGAGAGAGAGAGCAAGACGCTCGTGTTGTTTGAAGACGGGTGAAGGTGAGCGCGCGCGGCCGGGGCTCGCTCGCTCTCTCTCTCTCTCTCTGCTCATTCTTATATGCGCCGTTAAACTGACAGGACTTAAAAACACATGCAAATGATAAACTTTCACTCTATGATGGTTAAGCTGTGCAATTAATCCCCGAATCACATTCGTCAAGGGGCGGGGAGCAGCTGGCCCGTACGGTTAATGAATAACGGATCAACTACGACAGCCTACATCACACATCCTGCGATGTGACTATCGTGGATTCGTATATCGCGATATCGATGCTTAAACGACACATCGTGCAGCCCTATGGCATATATTAATGTTTGTATGTTTGTTTTTGAGTTTTGTGTGTTTGTATGTATTGTTATCTATTGGTTCAAAGAGTCTTCTTCTTCCAAGTCTCAGAAAGGGTAAAACACATGACTTGATGGTGACTGCAAAACGTCCTAAAAGTATGATATTAAAAAAATTGGCCGGCCTGTATTTCTCTACAGTCCCATTCTTAGATAGATACTACAAATTGGAAACCTGACAGAAGAAGCTGTTTATTACAACAGGCACTAATGAGGTACAACAACACCATTGCTGCTACACTTACTCAAAGCCCTAAAACTATGAATGCACTGTATGTATAGAGCTGGAAGCTGCTATTACCAAACAAGCTGAAGAAGCCGGACTGATTGCACACCCACCATGAGGCGTTTTATTTTTTTTTTTTTTTTATTATAGGGATGAGTTTTGTCATATGCCCTGGCTGTAGGCATACACAGTTTTGCTCATGAGGACACTGCTGTCCTCACACCATCTCTTTATTTTCTGTGTTTAGGTATGATGACACTTGGTCCCAGTGGAACAGGAAAGACCACATGTATCCACACTCTAATGAAAGCCATGACAGACCATGGAAGTCCACACAAAGAAATGAGGTTGAATCCCTAGGCTATTACTACCTCCCAGATGTTTGTCACATTGGATGTGGCCACAAATGATTGGACAGATGGTGTCTTCTCCACACTGGAGGAAAACTTTACAGGCCAAGAAGGTGAGAGAAGTAAATGAATGACATGTTTTTGTAACCTTTAACTTTGACTCTATTAGCAATAAGCAGTTTTCTGTAATTTGTCATCAGTCAAATATTTATGGTTCTCATTATTCCATGATCCATGGTAAAACATTTTACAGGGAGAACACATATGGATTGTTCTTGATGGTCCAGTCGATGCTATCTGGATTGAAAACCTCAACTCCATCTTAGACAACAACAAAACCCTCACCCTGGCAAATGGAGACCCAATACCAATGGCTCCCAACTGCAAGGTGGTATTTGAGCCACACAACATCGACAATGCTCCTGCCACTGTGTCTCACAATGGAATGGTCTTTATGAGCTCCTCTGTTCTGGACTGGTAACCCATACTGCAGGCCTAGCTGAAAAAGATCCCAGCAACACAGGCTGAAGTGCTGCTGGCCTCCTTCAGCTCTATCTATCAGGTGACAACTAGACGTGGACATTATTTCACATGCTCTCTGATCCATAAATTATTGGAGTACAGCATAACTGTTATAACAAGAATATTTAGTTACATTTTGAGAGATATCTAGTAATGTAAAGTGTGTAAAACATCAATATAAAAATAGATCAATACAACGCTTTTAAAACCATTTAAGACATTATGAATATGAAAAGCTCTATTGATTTTTTGCCATTGCTTATGGAAAGGTCAGAGAGGATTTTGTACACAGTTTTAAAAAAAAGCCCTTGCACAGACTACTGACTGTTTTCCTCAGGATTTGATGACTTTTGTCTTCACTGGGGTTTCCCCCAAAATGCAGCTGCTTGAGTGTATGTACTTCAAGCAAACAATTGATTTATTACAGGTAATCTCTGATGCACAGTCACAGTTATTTTTGAGTATCATGAAATAAAGCTTGAGTTATATAATATATAATATAGTTATATAAAAATAAAGCTTGAGTAGGCTTATTGAATTAATATCTAGGGAATTCATCAGCGTAGTCGACTTGCATCTGGTGGCTGCCATGATTCACCCTGGAGGTGATATACCCCAACAACTCAAACACCAGTTCTGTGTGTTTAACTGCACTCTGCCATCCAACTCCTCCATAGATGAGATCTTTCAAACACTGGCCAGTGGTTATATTTGCTCAGAAAGAGGGTTCCCGGAAGAGGTGTGCTCTCTAGCTGCCCTGGTCTCCACCTGGAGAGTGCCCTGGAGAGTGTGGCAACACATGCAGCACACAGTGGTCCAAATGATTAGAAAACGGTGCACTCTTGTGGTCAGTATGCTTCAAAGCAAATGAAATGTTGAGCTACATTAATATTGTTTAGCTCTTGCAATGTATTTTATGTACACTACCATTCAAAATTTTGGGGTCAGTAAAATTATTATTATTATTATTTTTTTAAAGAAATCAACACATTTATTCAGCAAGGAATCAATGGATTTATCAAAAGTGACAGTAAGACTTTAGCATTGTAATAAACTTTTCTATTTAAAACAAATGCTATTCTATTGAACTTTCTATTCATCCAATAATTCTAAAAATAAATAAATAAATAATCATGGTTTCTACAAAAATATTAAGCAGAACAACTGTTTCCAGCATAGATAATAGTAATACATTTCGCTAAAGCTGCCAAATCAGAATATTAGAATGATTTCTGAAGGGTCATTTGACACTGAAAACTGCCCTGAAAATTCAACTTTGCTATCACAGGAGTAAATTACATTTTAAAATATATTTATTGAAAATAATTATTTCAAAGTGTAATCATATTTTACAATATTACTGTTTTACTGTATTTTTGATTTAATAAATGCAGCCTTGGTGAGCTAAAGAGAATTCTTTTAAAAGCATTAAAAAATCTTACCGACCCCAAACTTTTGAACTGCACTACACTTATTTTATTTCAGTTAATATTTTTTTTTAATAGTTTTAATTTTAGCTTTAATTTTAATTAATTATAACAACCCTGTTCTGATATACAAGTTTTAAACATTATAAATTAATGAACTAGATTTCGCATTCTGTGCAAACAAGCAAGCAATAAATAAATAGCATAGCTTTCAGATGTACAGTAATATTGACTTAATTATTTTCCAATCAAGGAAATGGTGGCTGAACGAGTGAAGCTCTTGGAGGAAGTGACATCAAACAAGCAGAAGATGCAGGAGTTGGAGAGCAATCTTCTGTGCAAGTTAACCAGCATTCAGGGCTCTCTAGTGGAGGATGAGTCACTTATTGAGGTGCTCAGAGTCACCAAGACTATTTCACAGGAGGTACTTTTTTCAGTTATAGTCATGTGCTTTTAAAATGACTTCACAGAATCACAATTCTGTTTTGATAGCTAAAATCTCCTGCCATCCCTAGTTAAGTCAAAAGCTAACAGTTGCTGCAGAGACTGAAATTAACATAAACCACACTCGAAGGGGTACCGTCCAGTGGCCACCAGGGGGAGCATCCTCTATTTCCTTATTGTGGATGAGCCTGGTCAATGTGATGTACCAAACTTCACTATGTCAGTTTTTGTGCATCTTTGATACATCGATAGAGAAGTTGCCAAAGTCCCACGTTACAGCTAAAAGACAAGACAACATCATGGAGTATCTCACTTTTGAAGTGTTTCAATATACGGCTCGATGACTCTATGAAGATCACAGGTTCCTTTTTACGCTGCTTCTGACTTTAAAAATATACCTACAAGCCAAAACTGTTTCCCACAATGAGTTTCAGACCTTCATCAAAGATTTGAACCATAATTTGTGGCAGATGTTGTCTACTTTCAGTTTACTGTTTATCTCAATATCACAATTCATTTTAACAGCAGTTAGCTTCAGTATAATCTGAAAATATTATCCATTTTAGAACTTATTTCAGGCCAAGTAATATTTTTTTTAACCTTCTTGCTGGCAGAGCATCTCTGGATCTAAACTCTGTCAAGCCCAAGCCAAGGCACCGGATCCTGGACACAACGTGGCTAAATCTAGTGCAGTTGTGCAGCCTGCCTCATTTCACTGCTCTCCTAACCCAGGTGGCCTGCAATGACTATGCCTGGAAGAGCTGAATTGTTGAGGCCACACCAGAGGAGACTCCTCTTCCTGATGGTTATGAGGGCCAACTGGATGCATTCCGCAAACTGCTGCTGATACGAAGCTGTTGTCCTGACCACACCATTGCACAGGTGCAGAAAAACCTTTTTTCTGGGTTTAAATACTTTCTCCTGTATAAGTTTAAGATTCAGAGCAATGCTATTTTAGTGACATTACTGTACTTTCTTAGTATTTACGAATATTTTTATGTATATTACATTTTATTTTTACATTTTCATTTTTTATTTTAGTTTGAAAGTTGTAATTTTTTGTTTTAGTGATTTTTATTAGTTTTTGTTTTCTTAAAGGGGTCATGACATGGGTTTGTTTATTTTATTATTACGGTCCCCTAGGTGCAATTATAGTATTACTGTAGTTTTTTTTTTAAAAAACTTTTAAAATGTGGTGAATTATGACATTTTCCCACCCTGTTTCTCATCCTTTGATTCAAACAGTCTGATTTTGGGTTGTTTCCCCTTTAAGAGTTCAGTGTTAACACCCGCAGTTATAATTGGTTAACGACAGTGCCTATGGATCAATTATTAACATCCCCAGCCAGAACATTTGTGGATTGAGCGTAACTGTTTATTTACGGGTAAGGCATTCGAAGCGATGGCTCTTGCAATTTGAGCACATCTGCATGGCATTGTAATTTTCCTGTACACAGACCCACTCGCTGTCCGTCGAACTGAACACTTGTGAGGCGCGCGTTTAGTTGTCTTGTGCTGGAGGCGGTCATATGCAACTGGTTGGAACGTCACTTCGCACCGTGACGTCACTTCTTACCATGGGCTCCAGAAACGAGCTGTATTTAGAGCTTGATTAAATAATGGCTCGTTTATAATGGGGAGGACGTCTTAAGCTATGAAACTTGCAGGACGTTTAAATGGTACAAAGACCTCTTATATTCCAAAAGATCAAGGCAAATTTGGTTTATCATTTCATGACCCCTTTAAATGCTTTGTTTTCATTCATTTTTTTATTTAATTTGAAGTTTAGTTATTTTGCCTTCACAACTAACTGAAATTTTACGTTTTTTATATTCTATTTTATTTCTGTTAATATTTCTGTTTTTTAGTAGTTTTAGGTAATGAAAACAACACTGATGCAGTGTCAAATATTTAAGAGGCATTGACAATTATTGATTCAACCACTTGAATCAACTAATGAGTTAAATGCATACTGTAGCTTTCCCAGTACACCTGTTCACCCCCCATCACTCACTGAATTATGTGAGATACTATTTTAAAGGCAGCACTCACATGTTGTACTGTGGTGAAATATTAATTGTCCAAAGATTCCATATTACATGTAAAAACAAGATTAAGAAATTGAATCTTACTGTAATGTGATTCTTGGTTTGCAAACACTGTCTCACTACTGGCAGTGATTGGTTTAAATTTCAACTTTGAATATTGTGTTTAATTAACCATAAAATTGAACATGCATATAATGTTAATTATTTATAGCATAACAACATGCATTTAACAGCTGCTGAGACTAATTCAAAGCAGTGACAAGAAGTCACTGACCTCTCACTGACCATGTGTGTGTGTGTGTGTGTGTGTGTGTTATTCACAAGACTAAATATAGAGAATGCATGCTAGGAAGTCTTCAAAGTCAAATATTGTAAAATAAATACAATACAATAATACAAAGATAAAAGTCAAATATTTGTATGTCAAACAATTTGTACAGACTAGTGCCACCTTCATATTAATTTGCAGTCTCACTTGTTGCATTTAAAATATGATATAACTTGATGTGAAGGTTTGATTGATGACGTTTGAGATCCAAATGTTGCTCAACAGTTTTCTTGTTGTTTTCAGGGTGTTCCTTGCAAGCCTATCTCCATGGGACAGGGACAGGAAGTACATCCAAGAAGGCTTCTGGCCCAGAGCATGTCTGATGGAGGCTGGTTACTTCTGCAGAACTGCCATCTGAGATTAGAGTTCCTGGATGAAGGTTTAGAGACAGTTACTCCAACATGCCTCAGTGGAGACCTCTTTTCTACGCTGTGGCCTTCCTCCACACCACAGTCCAGGTCAGAGCAGCTGAACATTTTTAGTTTTTAATAAACTCATAAAGCCCCATTTGGGATACCCTACCCCGGAAAGAATTTAAAACAATATAATGATTTTTTATTTATAAGATATTCAATAACATTAACATTATATTATTTTTTATAAACAAATTCTATTTAAAGAAGTATGATTTCAGAAAAGCCATTTAAGACCTGTTGTGCCCATTGTCATATTCCCTCTAAAGGAGAGATGCAAATTTGCTCCACTTGGCTGGAACATTCCCTATGAGTTCAACCAGGCTGATTTCACGTCCAGTGTTCAGTTTGTGCAGAACCACCTGGATGATATCATCATCAAGAGGGGAGTGAACTGGACTTGCCTGCGATACATGCAGGGAGAGGTACAGTATATACCTGCCATTGTGTTTTTTTTTTTTTTTTTACTTTTACTTTTCTTAAATGACAACACTTCAATGACATATGCAACCGTCAAATGCGACCTCCAGTGGACGCAGACTCCAAACTGAGACGCAGCTTTTAGCAACATGCTGTATTTTTACTATTGGTTCTGTAGGTGCAGTATGGTGGACGTGTCACGGATGATATTGTCAAACGCCTGCTCAATACATTCACCCCGTATCTGGTTTAGTGAGAACAAGTTTGGGGACAAGTTCTGTTTCTATAAAGGATATACTATACCAAAGGCCAAGATGCTACAGGATTACCATGCACGTATCGATACTCTACCATTGGTTGATACACCTGAGGTGTAATAATTATCATTATTATTTTCTATGGGGTTTGATGGGGCAGCTGGATGGTCCCAGAACCTATAGCCTATTGATTTTAATTTCATCCAGTAGGTATTTGGCCTCCATTCCAATGCTGACATCACCTACCAGACCAACATGGCTAATGAAAGCCTGAGCAGCATCCTCAAATCCAACACAAAGACAAAAACTTCCTGCTGACTATGTACCACACGAGGTGAAGAGGCAGTTATTGGGCCACCTCTTTATTAAGCTATGGTTTAAAGCATATTTGTGTCTTATTTAAATGCAGACCATAAACTTTTAAATGACTCTATGCAGGTGAGGAGTAACCGACAAAAAATGGGAGTGTTCCAGCCAATGACTATATTTCATCGTCAAGAGTATGATAGAATGCAGCGCGTCATTGGTCGTGTCCACAGTACCCTCACTGACCTTAAACTTGCCATTGATGGTGAGTTCTGGAAACTTTCATCCGCAGTACCGAAAATAAATTCACGGTTTTAATAATAAGAAGAGAAATATTAACAATGCCATCAGAAATGTCTAGAAAAATATGCTTGTATTGTAACCCAGTGATTTTTTTAATCCCAAAGGGACTATAATAATGTTTGAGAAAATCTCAGGGAAGCTCTGGATGGCATGTATGATACTCGTGTTCCAAAGTCCTGGCAGAAGATCTCTTGGGAAGCTGCATCACTGAGTTTCTGGTTCACCGAACTCCTTGAGAGGAACCAGAAGTTCCACAACTGGACCTTCAGTGGTTGACCTCATCAGTTTTGGCTCACAGTGTTTTTCAATCTACAGGTGGGTCAATTATATCATTTGATTCAGGTTCAGGTTTCATTTAATTCAGGTTTCTCTATTAGCATACTGTACTTCATTAAAGGGGTTCCTAATAGCGATGCATTAAGAGACCACTCAAATGAATCTGTCTAAAGGCTGGGCCCTAGACACCATCATCCTACTCAACGATGTCACTCGCATGATGAAGGAAGATGTCACAGGCGCCCACCAGGAGATATGGGTGGGGTCTACATCTATGGCCTCTATCTGGATGGTGCTGGGTTGGACAAGAAAAATGCAAAATTGACAGAATCATCACCAAAGGTATTCAGGGGAAGAATACATTAAGACAATATGTGGCCATAAGTTTGTGGATAATAGGTTTGGCTGTTTCAGATGTTATTAACAAAAAATCAAGACTGGCTTACACTAACAGACCTGGGACCGTATTAATGAAGATTTTCTTTTGAAAAATTCTTTCTTAAAGTTTATTAAAGATGTTTATAAGAATAATCCTAAGAGCAATTACTGAAAAAAATCAGAAATATTTTCTTATATATATTTTTATTAAGATTTAGAATAAAATGGGGAACTAGGGCAAGCTGGAAGCAGAGTTATCATAGTTATTATAGTTAACTAAAAAAAAAAAAAAAATGGAATTACTTAATTTTAAAAATTTTATTACTTTAGTTTTTAGAGAAAAAAAAGAAAAGTCAAGACAACATTTCTTATTTTCATTTAATTATTAATGGGGTTTTAATAAAGTTTATATATTTTTTTAAGTTACAAAAATGACATATGACTACTCTTTTTTTTTTATTTTTAATGTACTGAGACTTTTGTTTTATATCTTATTTTGCCATTCTGCTTTGGAGTGTTGAAATTGTTATTGAATTTTCACATGAGATGGAAGGGATTTTATTGTGAAATATGTATTTTTGTTTTCTCCTTGTTTGAAAGCAGCAAAAAAAAAAAAAAAAAAAAGTGAAATATACACAATTATTTACACATGCTGCTGAATGTAGCAGTTTTTCTTTAACTATTCAGAAATGCCTCTTTAGTAGTCTACTATCTGGGATTGCTATTTTTGCAGTGCATTTATGCTAATTCACTTTAACAGCACAGCAGCGGTGTCCAAACTATGTGTATATATGGCAAAAATAATATAGAAGAAACATTATTGTTCTATTACAACTAGTGTTTTTGAGTGTAGTATTCTTTATTAACCCATGTATTTATCAAGCACATCATAAAGCTCAAAGTGTGATCAAAACAAACATTCTAAAGACAATCTCATGGTGCCAGTCCAGGATTTTTATTGTCATTACAACCATGTTGTCTGTGATGATTTTCTCCATCCCCCAATAAAAAAAGGTTAGACACCTGCATAAAAGGAAAAAAGTTCCATACAGCAACACTTTATTTTACTACTGAGATCCTTAGAAGTCAGACTGATTGCAAAGCTCTTTTAAATGAGTCTTGATTACTAATACACTAAATGCATTTCTACCAGAAACTCTTCAGAAACCAGCTGATTGAGTTAATATGTTTATTTAAAAATTTAGACTGCAAAAGTTGTTTTTCAGAGTTTACACAGAATGGAACAGAAAAATATTGTTTATAAATGACTTGTCTGCACAGGTAGTTATATTCCAAAAAACACTACAACATCTAAATTTAATTCTAAACTCATTCACTCTTGACATGCTGGATGTCAGTCCACACCACAATATATGTGAAGTTCTCCAGAAAAATCCCAAAATGCACTCTTTGAATCATTTGTAAATTCCGCTATTCAGAGAAATTTCTTACAAATATTTTTACACACACCTAACAGATAATGTCAATTCGTAAAAGGTGCACTCAGTCACTTTTCCTCAACATTTACCCCTGAAGAATGAATATAGACATCAGTGTCTTACAAAAAATCTGTTTTATTCTGCATGAACTGGGTCTTTTATCATCTCCTACCTTGAATTTTCATGATGCTGCATCCACTCCCATAGGTGGCAGTATAAAGACAAAGAAAATCACTGAGTGCACCATGTTTTTAGATTAACTTAAATTGAAAACCATAGCCTAGTCATCTCAGTACATTTATTTAGCATTCATAACCCTTCATAGTCCATAATAGATGTAAACAAGAAAATCACAAAAAAAAAAAATACTCTGGGTATTGTTTGTAATGTATAACTTCCTTATTTCGTTCATTCAGTTGTCGTAAGAACCATCCACTAATTCATGCTTAGAAGCAAGATCTCTGATTTTCCCAATTTTTCCACCTTCAAGTTCTCCATAATCAAATTCATATCTGTACAATTGTCTTTCCCAAATGTGACTGTCAAGGCTTGCAGCTTAAGAAAGCTGCTTCATATCATACATTGGCACTTCCGATTCCTCGCCCTTGCCCTCATCTGGACCTTCTTGTTTCTCCGTTGGCTCTGAGTAGGCCACACCAGGGCTGGCCTTGCGGCCCTTCGGTGGTGGGATGGGTGCTGTTCCTTCCGTGGTCCCTTCAGCTCCCTCCTGACCTTCAGCCACCGTCCTTTCCTTCTTCAGGTTGAGTTTTGCTGGCACGGTTTTTGTGATGGTTTCCTTGAAACGCTCACCAGACTGTTTCAGCCGTTCCCCAGACTGGCGGATTTTCTCACGTCGTTCTGCTGTTACTATGCGCTCACCCAGCTTGTTGACCTTGGTACCCAGATTCTCTTTGGTCTTAGTCATGTTCTCACGGGAGAAGGTCTGCTTCAGGCTTTCAAAGCGCTTCAGGCCGGTCTTCTTTAGTTTGGCAGCAGTAGACGAGTCGGCCTCCTCAACGACCATGTATTCCTCATCTGAGTCGGGAAGCGGAGCCTCCGGGGCATCTGGGTCTATGGGAGCGTCTCCACCCATTGCTCCCTTCGGAGATGCTTTAGGAGCAGCTACAGCTGGGACCTCGTTATCTCCCTGTGGGAAGAGAATAAATTTACCATACTTTTACCACATATAGCACAGTGGAGACCTTTAATCAAATGGTTTTAGACTATTTAAAAGACAAAAAAAAAAAAAGCACATAATGAACAACCCATCCCATGAGTTTACATCAGGGTTCTCCAAACTCATTCCTGGAGTGTCCTGCTACAACACAAATTAAACACACCTTAACCAGATAATTAAGGTCTTAATAGGCATACTAGAGACCAAAGCCACTAGAAGGCAAGCCTGCAACCTTTAGCCAAAAAAAATGCGTAAAGCAAATGCTAATGCTTCCACTTTTGGCAGTACGTGGGAAAGGAGGAAAGGAGACGAGGCCATTTTTTTTTTTAATGGATGTCAGTGGCTTCACTACACTGTAATCTTTACACCGAAAAAATGCCGTTTTATAAGAGAAGTCCCTGACTTTTTGCGACAGGTGGGATTCAGCTTGCTGCATTTCCCATTCATTCCAATGGTATCTGTAAACGGCGATGGAGTGTCGCACAACTCTGACTGAAATTTAATGACGTCAAGGCTGTAATGTGATTGGTTATTAAGGCGCATGTGATCCAAGTTGACAAGTTGGCAGAAATCTGTTTAATAATTTGCCGACACTAGGAGAAAACCCAGACAACGATTAAATACTTTTACGTTTGGTGAAGGTTCACCATTTGATATCAAACATAATGTAAGGTAAAACATGGGTTCTAAGAAAAGTTGAGAATAACAGTAATAAAATAAAATAAAAATACATAAATGAAAACACTTAGGCAATATCTGCACAGCAAACTGTTGAGTTGTGAAGCTGTACACCCATCAAATTGCAAGTGTTTCGAAAGGGTTTACATTACATTAATATAGTGTGCTGCTGCATAACACACACATAACATAGCTCAGTATATAAAAATGCTAATAGCTAGTATAAGTAAATCAGGTTACATGACTCACTCAGTCGTGGACTAAAACCAGTTACCACTTCTGATAAATACTGCACTTTATACACAAATAAAATAAATAATAATAATAAAAAAAATTATATAAGTAAAAGACTATTGATAACAAACGGCCAATGTTCATTTGGTTATTGAAGACTCTTTCGACAGGTTTTTTAACCATCACTCTGTCAGACGTGATAGCACTATATTAGGACATGAAGCTTCAGTTCAGCTCTCAGAATAACCCTGAACAAATCTGTCAGCTGTTTTCCTCACAGTACAAGAGACGATCAAACCCATGGGCACTAATTAAAAGTAAAATTGTTAGACAGAAAATATTAGCCAATTTAAGTACACTAGTTGCCTATTAGTCCTCAAGAAAATGGTCTATGATATGGAAAATGGAGAACACTAGCCTATTTCCTATGATAAATCTTTAGAAAACTAACATAAATCTTCAACTAAAACACTGTAATTGTAAATTGTCCATAATTATGTATCTGAAAACAACAAGTGGAATTTTATTTGAGTAATGCAGTGTCTTAAATTCAAACCTAACTACAGAATATTTGCAACGGACTTAAACTTAAGCCTATTAAAAAGGTTTTAGATAAATTGTCAATCATTTCATTTTTAATCCTATTTTTAAATCCCCTTGTTATTTGTTATATCCTATTGCTATAGGATTATGATTATTAATATTATAGGGTTAATAATAATTGTGCTGATTTTTATTAATTTTTATGCATAAAGTGCTTTTGTACACAGTAATTGGACCGTCCTAATACAAGCTCCTAAATGATTCTCAAGCTATTTCAAACAATAGCCAATCCATTGCAGATGTATGAAAGTATTTCCACATTTAGCAATGAAACATTCCTCCATGATGTCATAATTCTGTAATAGATCTTAATCTGATTTCAGCTTAAGCTGAAATCAGCGGTTTTCAGCGGTTTCAGCGGTTTTCCAAATAAGGCTTCATAGTTCATTCTCTTATTAACTAAAGAGGGTATATTAATTCATTTTTACTCATTCGTGGATCACATTACATGGTTTATCTGTGTGTTACTCCAGAAATCCTGCCACATATCAGATAAAATGTCCACCAACCTAATCCTCCATTCTCAGTGGGGACTGGCAGAACATTCCTGCTGTATTGCTTTTGGCTGTAGGCCACATGACTTTCTAATGTACCAGGATTTATCTTGGATCACCTTGTATCTTGAAATAATCTGTCTTATCTTTGATAACCCTATTTGCGCAAGTTAAAATGTTGTAGGACAAGCTCAGAGTCAAAAATTATCAATGCATGGAGTTTCAACCATGAGTGAAGTAAAATGGTCTAGTATTGTAAGGTATACTTCCTAAATTAGACTTGATTTAGAGATCTAAGGTACGTTTCCGAAATTGGAATTGCTTTAGAGATCCAACCCCAAAAATCCTGTCCAAAAGAAAACATTTGCATGCCTCTAAAAGTTAAGAGTCTTACCTGGTAGATGACAACACGGAACTTGTTTTTGTTCAGCAGCTCGACTTGGGTTTCCTCCACCTTCTTGACACGTATGTTCTGCTTCTCCACTCGTACACGGACGTCCTTGACGTGGCAGCTGACCTTGCGTGTTTTCGCTAGAAGTTTCTCCACGGTGCTACTAGTCGCCGTGTGCTCCTTCGTCAACTTCACCACGTCCACCTGGATGGTCTTCACGCTGTTCTCCAGCTCCAGCTGCCTCTCCTCCATGCGTTGCTGGCATGCTTGCACATTGTCTATGATCCCGGACACCCTCTCCAACAGAGTGAAGATGTTCAGGGCACTGGGCTCATCCGCCACACCTGCCAGTCCCGGTTTGTCGGCCATGCTTGTTTCTAGACTAGAACTGCTGAAGGTCTCAGGTCCTGCTTTGGTGGATCTCTGTTGGTGCACAAGGGGGTATTGGGTTATAGGATGGGTTACTGGATCGTGGGGCCGTGGTGGGCCCTGGAAGACACTTGGATGAGACAGACTCGCCCTCTGACTTGAGCTTCATGGACGTTCTGGAGAATATAGAAGCTCCACCCTTCCTGTATATAGGGAACACAAGGTTCAAAGGCCAGACACACAGGGATTGACTGGAAAAGAGGGCAGAGGGGTTGGAAGGAGGCACCAAACCAACTCACCATGAATTCAGCGTTATAAATATCCACAGTAAGGTGACACCTTGTCATTTTTAGAAGATGCGTGTGCAGCTGAGATAATGGAAACCCCCTTCATTCTCAACCGCAATATTTATTTTACAAAGAGCTATGTTTCCTCAATGAGAAACTAATGGCATGGCCATATTTTAACAAAAAGAATAGCACAAACAATACCAAGATGTTCTATCACTGATAATCACCTGATTGTCCAACTTTGGACAAAAGGTTTCAGCTTTACCATTAACAAGTTTGGTAAATTTCACAACTGAGGGAGCAATTTGCCTACAACCATGTCCACAATGCTTTTAGATCGACCTCAAGCATGATTTTGACATCCACGTTGTGACCTGGGGAAGATGATCCACCTTAAGATGGACTGTCCAAACCCGTGAAATGATGCCACCAGCTGCAGTCTATTCTTAAACCCGAGCTAGTCTATAATTACTCATCACTCATGTCATAGCCGAGCGAGGCTTACTTAATTCTCCAGAACTCTTCATTCAGCTGTTACTCGACACCACTTTCCTACACACAAAATCTCAGTTGAGGAAACAGTCAAAGTTTTGTGGTCAGATGCTTTTTCCGCAAATAGCTGCTTCTTGATGCAATCTGTCATTTTAAAAATCTGAGAACCAAAGATGTCACACTTAAAGGGATAGGTCACCCAAAAACAAACCTTTATGGCTTTCTTTCTTCTGTGGAACACAAGAAGTTATTCTGAATCATGTTTTTGTCCATACAACTGACATTTTTCAAAATATCTTCGTGTTCAACAGATTAAATGTTTTTTTTTGTTTTGTTTTTTTCAAAAAAAAAAAAAAAAAGGTTTGGAACTACATGAAAGTGTCTAAATAATCCCTTTAAGACATCAAGATCCGTTTTAAAATTGTAAAGATGTCCAAACTGGTTCAAACCTGAAGTCTTGACATTTGATGCTAATGATTTTGTCACATTACAAAGTACTTGAACTGGATTCTTAAAATTAGATTACACTGAGAGATTGTATGACTTAGTACAGGCCACATCTGAATTACTCGAGGTTTAACAACCAACTATACACCAAGTGTACAGTATGTGTACAGCCAACAAAAATATCTGTAAGACAGAATTAAATTTTATTAAATCTACAGCACTGGACACAGTTTCACAGGTCATGCGATATGCAGTTCATAGAATTAAATTAATGTCAGTAATGTTTCTTTCAACATTAACGACACCGATAACATTAGAACATAAAAACTACAAACATTTCAACATTGATAAGATTAGCTAGTCAAACACGTTGCATTTCATTCTCTGGAATTCCCTTCAAAAGAAACTGTAAACGTCATCACTTTATCGGCGCACTCGTTCATGTCCAATTAAATTTGGTGTTCAGCTATGTTTGATTTGAGGAAATAAAAATCAAATCAAAGGGGGCAGTTAAAGACAGTTCAGAGTTAATATTTTCAGTAAAGAAGCACATTTCATGAAAATCGAGGAAGTCCGTTTTTGTGGTACAGTTTGTGTGCCGAGAGTTACATTTAACAATATGTGAAAAAAAAAAAAATCTGGTACCACAATCTAAAGGAAAAATAAAAACAAAAACTGAAAAACTCGACAAAAAAGAGCTGGCTTTTATCATTCATTTGACAGTGTTTGTCAC
This sequence comes from Cyprinus carpio, assembly GCF_018340385.1. Taxonomy (NCBI): domain Eukaryota; kingdom Metazoa; phylum Chordata; class Actinopteri; order Cypriniformes; family Cyprinidae; genus Cyprinus; species Cyprinus carpio. The sequence goes on from NC_056595.1 coordinate 21,115,894, forward strand.
TGACATCAAGTACCTAAATGTCCTGAAAACAAGAAAACAATAAGGCACCATCCAATAAAATAATAAAAATAAAATTAAAATTGATAACCTTATTGTCCAGAGTCAAGAAAGCACAAAACAAAAATGCACATTAAAACTGTAATCCACTCGGTACAAAAAGTATAAAAAAAATAAAATAAATAAAAACAAGCTACATCATCCTTGAGTTGTTTGATGAAAAGTTCTGCTTTTGCCGTCTTCCACGATTGTTCTTAGGACATTTCCTGGAAAAGAATAAATGAATAAATAAAAAATAAATAAAAAAATGTTATATACAGTGTATATATATATATATATATATATATATATATAAATATATATATATATATATATATATATATATATATATATATATACAATGTTATATTTTTTATTTTTATACATTTTAAAATTGAGCTTTTATGATTTTTTCCAAAATGTATTAAATTTTACACACTTAAATTTTATATATATATATATATATATATAATTTTTATCTACTAAAACAAATGTTATTGTAGTGAAATGTTATTGCTTTTTTTCCCTCCAGCATTTACCTGGTAATACACATGACAACTGCCACAATAATGGCAATCTGCACGGCTCCAATGATAGCAGCTATGAGCACATAATGAAGTTTCTGACCACTGGGTACTACATACAGGATGTTAAAGTCAGCGATCTCATCACACTGTGTCCCTGTGTAACCTGAATCACACCTGTGGAAATACAAGAAACCATCTGAAACCAATGTCCTTTTTTAATGAACACCTGAAAGGATCCAAAGGGGTTTGTGCAATCAAATACGAGACGCTCACCGGCAGGAGGCGATGCCGAAATTAAATTCACACTGGCCATGAATGCAGAAGTCGTCCTTGCAGGGAATGGGCATCCAGCCGTATCCTTTTCCTTCACCGGCTTTTGCTGGGTCTAAAAATACAACAATCGTTTTGAATCTGTACTCTTTTAAATAAATTCAGCCTTGGTGAGCATAAGAGACTTTATTCCAAAGAAAAAAAATCTTTCTGAAAAGACTTCCCTTTTTGATTGACATCATCAAACTCTTATTTTTCAGCCCCTCCCCTCCAACCATGTCATATAGTGACACTTTTCACTATCCAATCAATTCCAAGTGGATAAAAACATTTATTTTTCTCATTAGATATTCTCCACCCTAAAATATTTCACATTATGGAAGTGGTTAAAAGATGAAGATGATTAGAAATGTACTTACCAGTCAATTCTGGCTTATATGGAAGTCCAGCTTCAGTTTTCTTAGTTTTGTCTTTATCTAAATGATTAAAAGCAAACATGGATTGGCTTTGGTAGACAAACTATCTTTCAAAATCTCACATAAAAAACCTGTGACTGTTTGGCTTGATGCATTATCTGCAGTGCCGTGACTGTGACAGGATCTGACCTGGGCATCTCCCTAAATGTTTCACATCAATCTGTTCCTGCTTCATGCAGGACGCCTCTCGCACCAGGCAGGGGTTGTAGTAGGAGTTTCCATCTGTGCCACACACTGGATTCTCATTGTGCCCACTGCAGTCGATTTTACACGAACAGCTGCAACATTATAAAGAACAGTAGACAAATTTAAATGAGTCTGAGTTGTGCTATGAATAATTCAAAGCCCAAACATTTTGCTGATACAGCATGAATGTTTCTGATAAAGCTTCAGTATGGAAGCTTGTTTCTAACAGAACATAAAAAAATTAAAAAGGTAATCACAACTTTTTATCTCACCATTATGGCTTTTGCTTGTATCTCACAGTTGTGATTCAAAACTTACAATTCTGAGAAGAAAAGTCTGTATTGCGAGATATGAACTTGCAACGGAGAGAAAAAAGTCAGAATTGTGAGATAAAAAGTCATGATTACCTTTTATATTTTTCAAATCTGTGAGATCGAAACTCAAAATTCAGAGAAAAAGGTCAAAGTTGCGAGATGTTAACTCTATATTTTGTAAATCTGACTTTTTTATTTTGATAGAATAAAAAATAAGGGAATTGTGACTTTTATGTGGAAAAAATGGGCTTTCATAAATCAAGGTGGTTATTGTGAACTAAACTAAAATGCTAAAAAATTAATTACTTGGAATAAAATGAACATGAACTGAATTAAATAATATTTTTTTTTAAAATGAAACTTATTTTAGAAAGGTGTCAAGGCAACATTTCTCATTTTATTTTTTAATTTAATTTAGTTTCATTTAGTTGAAGTACTAAAATAAAAACTAAAACATAAAAAATACAGACTTAAAATTTTTTTTAACTAATAAACAATAAAATACTCAAAATTACAAAAAAAAAATGTAAATGAAAACAGAAAATATACAAATAAAATCGAATTCAAAATATAATAGCATATAAGTCCTACTAAAATAACACACAATAAGTTGTAATGCCTGGTAAATTTGGTCACTAATAAGATCGGCAGTAAATCTGTTAGACCTGTCCTGTGTGATTGTCTCCCCCTGCTGGCTGATGTAACGGAACTCTAATTAGCTGTGAGTGTTTTGAGAGCTGATGTAGGATTCTTTTCCCCCGAGCTCCTAAATCTCATGTCCTTGGAAGCTACAGTGCTTCCTGGCGTTAGTCCATACTATTCATTAGCACTTGGCAAGAAAATGCGAAAGTAACATGAACCAGGTAGAAAAACTTTTGATAAAAAAATAGTTTTGCAATGCTTCCCTATCTCATGGGAGAAATATTATTTTCTCAGCTTTGATAGAAACTGAATTCTTTCCAGCATTAATTCTTTTATATTATACACTGGCAGTTGTTTCCAATTTTGAAAAAAATAATAAAAAACATACAAACATACATTCATTACTTTTAAAAGCTGGCTAGAAATAGCACAGGACTCATTAATTAACAACTCCTGGATACTCATAAATCTGACCAGACAACATCATAAATACAGAAATCATAAAGGAATTAATGCAGCACGTACGAGTCCTCATCCTCTGCGTCTTCGTCACATTCAGCACCGTACTTGCAGTTGCTGCATTTTGTGACTTTCTTGCCCGAATCTGTGCCTGATCCCTCATATTCTGTGAGACAGTGATAACACAAGTTAAATTAAGGTTATTTAAAATTTATTAAAGCAATATCATTAGCACTGAGGAACACTGAATTTCTGTTGCTGCCTTATTTACATGATATATTTATACTATTTTTTTTTAAGTTTTCCTCTTTTTTTGTCCTTCACAGTTGTTCAATTGATTATAAATGATCAAATTTGGTTTATTTCTTTAATTAAAGGCACTTTGAAATACTTGAAATCTTTAAAAAAAAAAAAAGTTGAAATTGAAATATGAAACTTGAGTTGTGTTCCTGCAGTGGTCTGTAATTTGCTGTAATGACAGCTCTAGAGCGGCCTTCATCTTTAAAACCCGCTCCAGGGGAGGTTCAAACCCAGCGCAGCGCGAGGTCACTCTTTTAGCACAGAACTGGCAACTTCAGCATGATGGGGCTAAAAATAACCTCAGATGGCATGTTTTGGCTGATCTACAGCGTTCCAGAGTGATGGGAGGTGACCCGTTTCTGGGATAATTTGAAGTCTGTAGGTCAAAATCCCAGAAATGACCACGTTTGAATTTCGTTGATATTACTGTTGCTGCTTTATGGTCAGAAATAAATAACAGGAAAAAAACAAACCTCCATCTCCAGATCCTGAGCTGCTATCTGGAACAAGAAACAAGTAGGACTAATTATAACTTTCCATTTAGAATTATATCAATATATGTCAAGAGTCCATACAGTGATAGCAGCAGCGCAGTAGTGCATAGTCCTTGCATTATGTATTATTAATATGCATATCAAATTATTATGAGCCATGGCATGTAATTTGTGGATGAAAAGTAATCAGGAGATTAATTAGAGCTAAAAATAAAGGTTGTCATGTATCAGATCACACTGCTCATTAGTCTGTAATATAAAGCTTCTGCATATACACAGGATGTTAAAATAGCATTTCTGGACCTCAGAAAAATCGATCTAATTTGTAAAAGTGGCTCATCTTTATGTTTCTTGATGCCAATTTTGTCACCAGTGGCCCGTTAGAGGCCCATCAAAAATGTAGTCTAAATAAAACCATATGAAATTAACTTTTATGCGAATAAATATCTTGATAATGTGCATCATTCATATGCAAGTAAATATATAAAAAATAATTTTATTTAATTAATGTACAAAATGCAATAATGGTCCAACATTATGGAAAATGTCACTGAAAATGACAGAAAAGCCCATGAAATTCATAATGTGGGGTCAAAAAATGCCTGTGTGTATATATATATATATATATATATATATATATATATATATATATATATATATATATATAGAGACCTTTAATTATTAATGTTTTATTTTTTAACTTAATTCACACCAGCCACCCACAAAAAATCCCCATCACAGACCAATGCTGATTGCTGCAGCATTTTAAAAAAAAATGCTTGAGACTTGTTCTAATAAAATAAGCACAGTCAGTGTAATATGAGCTTAGGCAGAAGATGTTAGGTTTTTATTTCAGGAAGTGAAGGAGATGGTCTGGAATTACCAGGATAGCAGGAGCCCTCAGAGGCCAGGACGATGGGTCTCTGCTGGGTACAGGCTGCTTGTTTCAGATAGCACTCATTCTGATAGGTGTCTCCGTTTGTACCACACACAGGGTCATAGTTCTTAGAGCACTGCGGCAAACACAATACATGTGAGAGGCTTCTCAGGTACAGCGAGAAAATTGGTGGTTTTGAATGTAGTTCTGAGTTCAGCCACTTCTGATTTTTCACATTAATATGTTTGAGATGGCTTATTGATCAACGAGGGAAAAAAACGAATGCAGGTAAATGCTAAAGCATTGATTCAGCATTATAATTTGAGTGATTTCCTGAAGCACAATCACAGAAAATTCACCCTGTTCAAGATTTTTTCTCAGCGGATCAAGAGTGGACAGAAGCTATCAAACCAACAGTAAGTCCATGACAGGCTTTGAGCTAAAGGAATAGTTCACCTAAAAATGAAAATTTGCTGAGAATGTTCTCATCCTCAGGCCATCCAAGATGAAGGTGAGTTTGTTTCTTCATCAGATTTGAATAAATGTAGCATTACATCACTTGCTCACCAGTGGATCCTCTGCAGTGAATGGGTGTCTTGAGAATGAGAGTCCAAACAGCTGATAAAAACATCACAATAATCCACATGTAATCCACACCACTCCAGATCATCAGTTAATGTCTTGTGAAGTGAAAAGCTGCATATTGTAAGAAACATATACATCATTAATATGTTTTTAGCTTTAAAACATCACATTTGGCAAAAATACAAGTGCATAATCAATAATAATGCTTACTCCAGTGAAAAAAAAAAAAAAAAAAAAATCAGTCCTCTGTTTTCCTCTCACATCATAATCCACCAACATATTTGTTTTGGACTGTTTTCACTTCTAAATGTTGCTTGTATTCTGTGCATATTTCTCTCCTGATTCATATAAGACAACTTTTTCACTGACTCGTATTTTAGCCAGAAGCTTTTTCACCAGAAAAAAATATATTATGAATAGAGGACTAAGCATGCAGCTTTTCACTTCACAAGACATTAATTGGTGTTCTGGAGTGGTGCTGTTATTTTGTTTTTTATTTTTTTGTTTGTATTAGATGTTTAGAGTTTAATTGTTGTGTTTGTTTTTAACTGTAGATTTTCAATTGGTAAGATAGTTTTTTGATTGTAGTTTTCAACAAATCTGTTCCAATGAAGAAACAAACTCATCTACATGTACTTAGAGAGAGTATTTTAAGGGTTTTTTTTTATAGGTTTTGTGTAATGAGTTAAATGGTAATAGTTGAAAGAAGTAAAATGTGTACCTCAAAGTTGCATACGCATTTGATGTCTCCGCCGTTGTTTTGGCAGATGCCACTGTAACGGCACGTGGTGGCGTCACACACACGCAGGTCACTCTTCTTCTCTGACAGATCTGACAATAAGACAAAACATGGACAAACCTTTTGGTCTCGGTCATATTGCAAGGAATGAAACCATTTTTACTTTTATGCTTGTTTTTTTTAACCTTTCTTATGAAGCAAAATGCATGGAAGACCTTTTATGCCATGGAATAAAAAAATAAAATGGGTAATTCTGACTTTTTAATTGCACTTCTGAGATAATATTGCACAATTCTTACTTTTTTTTCTATCAAAATTGCATGTTAAACGTGTTGAACAATGCCACTTATGCCCCTACTACAAGTTCAGGTGACCAACAAATGTCTGTGTTTAAGGAGTCTAAATATGCTTATGCTGTGTTAATGAGGGTCCATATGAATGTGCACCCATATACCATTAACCAACCTTCTATATCTGGAACCAGGAAGTTCATTTAAAGTTAAAATTCTAGTCCAGGATCAGCTTCATCCACCCAATATCAAAGCTGTGAAACATACTGATCTGAAATCAGACTGCTGCCCAGGAGAGAGCATGTGTCCAACATATTTCAGACCACAAGCTGTGAGTATGAAGCCTATTAACAGAAATTAAGCAAGGCCAGATCCTCCATCTGACACACAGCTGGGACTGATAAACCTTTGAGACGGGGTTAAAAAAATTTTCACCCAAGAATGAAGCGTCTGTGATTATTTATTTACCCTCATGATGTTTTAAACCTGCATGACTGACTTTCTTCTGTGGAACATAAAGGTATTTTGAAAAATGCCTCTGTGTTTTGCCTTCCAGTGATGTTTTGGACAAAATACCTTCATTTGTGCTCAACAGAAAAAAGACATACTGGTTTTGAATGACATATTACCACAAAATATATATTTAAAAACCCAAATATACCTTGGAAACCCTGGACAGTCACAGCACATATGATAACATGCTACTATTTATACTAACTTACAGTTCTGTGTAAGAAAAATTCACCTTTGAATCACAGGAATAAATGACATTTTAAAATATATTCAAATAGAAAACAATTATTTTAAATTGTAATAATATTTCACATTATTACAGTATATTTGATCAAATATAACGAAATAATGTAAATTATTATTATAATTTAAAATCAAATAGATATCAATCAAATTGATCAAATAGATACAGCCTTGGTGAGCAAAAGAGAATTCAGAATTTGGAAACAAAATTATGTATTATAGTCAAGAAATGGGTGTGTTGGTAATATTACACTTTGAATGAATTTCAAAATGTTTTAATTTTTCTTAATTCTGAGTTTTTAAATAGCTCTATGAAAACAAAGCACTTCAAAGCAAGCTAGGTAGCCTATAATAACCATTCTTGCTGTTATCCCCAGTATATGAATGGAGATTTCATTTAAATTAAGAACAAAGCACCCCAAAGCAGGTCATTGTTTATGCAAATGCAGGGCAGCGGGCAGCCGTAACCCTCGTGTAAATGCAGGCAGATGAGACGAGGCACAAGACAGCCCGTTAATGAGAAGCAGACACTTAAAGCCACTACCGATGCTTCCTGGCATTCGGCCGAGCCACACATGCATTAAGAAAACTGCTCGAATGCTGCGGCCACAGAAACCCAGCCAAATGGTTTTGTAGAAATGAAATGTTCCAATCAAACCTATGCACAGACTTCAGACAAGAGAAGTTTGGAGGAGCAGCTTGAGAAGTTAATTAATAATGCTGTTTAAATGAGATGAGAGGTTAATCTGTGGAGGTGTTAAAGTGCTGTTATAGATGATGTGTTGGGTCTGGCACTAGTGGAAATAGAACGACTGATAACAAATACACTGTCAAAGTGAACTGGATTTCACAGCCTGAGTACAGTAATGTACAGTGATAACATACTCTACATTACTACAGTGTACAGAGGACTGTGCAGTGTACAACATTACTGTACACTACTATACTGTACAGAGTACAATGATAACAGTTTTAAAAGCAATGAGGAATAAAATGTTCTTAAGGCAAGACACCACATGTGAATATGATAAAAAAAAAAAAAAAAATATATATATATATATTTTTACACACACACACACACACACACAATAAAAAAAAAAAACACACACACACACACACACTTGATTAATAACAGCACATTAAAGGGATACTCCACCTCAAAATGAAAATTTTGTCATTAATCACTTACCCCCATGTCGTTGCAAACCCATAAGAGCTTCATTCATCTTCAGAACACAACTGAAGATATTTTGGATGAAAATCAGGAGGATTGTGTCTGTCCCATAGACTGCCAAGTAAATAACAGTGTCAAGGTCCAGAAAAGTATGAAAGACATCATCAGAATAGTCCATCTGCCATCAGTGATTCAACGGTAAAGTTATGAAGCGACGAGAATACTTTCTGTAAGCAAAGAAAACAAAAATAACGACTTTATTCAACAATTGCTCTGTCAACAATCTCCTCTGTAACTCTGTAACTTCTATGTGTATTTAGCTTTGATTTGAAAGAAAACAGCGCATCTTTGTGGTGTGGCTGGTACAGAAGAGCACACGCAGCACGGTGATATGGAGAGACACAGAGGAGACTGGTGAGAAAGGAATTGTTGAATAAAGTTGTTATTTTTGTTTTCTTCTCTTACAAAAAGTATTCTCGTCGCTTCATAACGTTATGGTTGAACCACTGATGGCAGATGAACTATTCTGACGATGTCTTTCATACTTTTCTGGACCTTGACAGTTTAACTTACTTGGCAGTCTATGGGACAGTCACAAGCCTCCAGGTTTTCATCCAAAATATCTTAAATTGTTTTCCGAAGACGAACAAAGCTTTTACGGGTTTGGAACGACACAGGGGTAAGTGATTAATGACAACATTTTCATTTTGGGGTGGAGTATCCCTTTAAGACAAATGTTCTGTATAACAAGTGTTCTGAAATGTTTTGATTAAATATGCAAATGAGGCATTTTCTAAACAAATAAGCACTCATTTGCCTACTTTTCCAGAACAGAAATCTAAACAGGATAAAGCCAGATTCAAAAGTCTTGTTACTTTTTAGTGACATTAGAGATACAGGTTTTTACAGAGGATTTTGGATATCTCTTTTTATCATAAAAATACTGTCAACAGCCAGAAGAAAATTCATTTTTTTCCCCACATTTTTAGGTATAAAATGTTCTATAAATTAGACAAATTATGCATGAACAAATCTCTTCAGAATATAGACAGGAATAAAACTGTAAAGTTTGGTTCAGGAGGGGGAAAAACATTTTGGGGGGAAAAAAAAGACAGGCCTTAAAAGTGTTATGGAATTTGTTTAAAAATATTCTGCATTATGAGAAACTAAACTATACCAGGATGTTCTCACATTAACCAACTGTAATGCATTCCTCACTTATGTTCCCTTCTATGGGGCCCCTGCTTAACACAAACAAAAAATCTCATCTCGCACTCTTTGACACATGGTATCAACATGAGCATGCATAAAGACACATAAAGACATCAAAATAAAATAAAAGATAAATATGATATAGGACATCCTTCATAAACACAAGGAGCAAGGACAATGTTACATCTGAGAGATGGTTTTAAATGACAGTATCATGGTACTTTGATATATACCATGGTAAGAAATTATTTGTTTTTAGTTAGATATATACATTGGAATTTATTTATATATATTTATTTTTTTTTTTTTATTTGCAGTTTTTTTAATTTTTATTGTTTTTGTAATGGTTTATCTAAGAATGGCTGTTATTTTAGTTCAGTTTTCAATGTAAAACTATGCTATAGTATTAATTTTACAATAACATTCATGCTAGTCTGTTTAATATTTACAAAACAAGTTTCTCAGAACTCACTGAAATGTGCAAAAGGACAAATACCAACTCCAATAAGGCCTAACATTCAAAACCAACCTTATTCAACTCTAGTTCCTTCATGGGATGTTCCTTAAACGTCCCTCATCTGAACTGACCCATTTCCAACTGCACATCTCCAAACAAACACAAACCACAAAGTGTGTGGGGCAGAGGGGAGACCCAGATCTCACAGTGCACAAAGATAATCAGAGCAGGGACAGAAATCAATGCCATTTGAAAGATAAGGACATTAGTCCATTGCCTGTAGCCAAACAGCTCCTCCGCTCAAGACCAGTCAATACTCGTCTCCTCAATGGGTCAACAGACCCTGCAAAGTGTCTCTTATTAAAAAGGAGGAAGCTGTGACGTTATAGCTTGACTTTGGGCACTCATTCCCGTTTTAAGGCCCTTTAACTGCATCGTATGAAAGTTACTTTTCTCCTTCTTCAACAGCTCATAACATTTCACACATTAAAGACATTTTTGAAAGAAGTTCAATGCAAGTATCATGTAAATATGAGTGTAAAGGGAGCTGTGCTGCTTTTGCCATGTTATGCAACTTTAATGACACTGCTAGACCGGCAACATAAACCAGCCTGAACCAGTATGGAAATTCAAGCATGACTTTTCAGCAGGGATTCATGTGGAGTTCAGCGCTGCGAATACAGCATAAAAGCACAGCATGTGGTAACAGCTGGGTCAAAATATAGCTTTACATGCAATTATGGCATACATATATATATATTAATATATTATACATATTTAATATAATTATTACTTTTATTTAGCAAGGATACATTAAATTGATCAAAAGTGACAGTAAAGATATTTCTAATGTTACAAAAAAGATTTCTTTCCAAAAAAAAAAAAAAAAAAAAATAAAAAATAACTGTTCTTTTTTATTTTGTAATTACTATGGAAAAAATTATGGTTTTCACAAAAATATGAAGCAACACAACTATTTTCAACATTATAAGAAGAAATAATAATAAGATAATAATCGTATTGCATCTAAGGAATAAATTACATTTTAATATATATTAAAACAAAATAGTTATTTTTAATTATAATAATATTTCACAATACTATACTGTTTTTTACTGAAATTTTGATCAAATAAATGCATAAATGCCTTAGTAAGCATAAGAGACTGTTAATATATACAGTATATATATGATCATACCTCGTCTGCCAACAGTTCTTACAAAACTATAAATAAAATTCTTAGAAAAGTCGTAAAAAAAATTTACATAATACCCTTCTACAATTTAAGATTGCATATGATTCACAAAATTACGCTTTAACAACTAGTTCCTTCTTACTGATACAGAATTTTAACTTGCTACTCAAGTTTGGCTTAAGCGTGCTACAGTGAAAAAATGAAGTAACCCAATCACTCAGAACCTGTGCTCCGGGTTGTGCTTTAACTGTACAACTGTAAACTGCTGCAAGGGACGACAGCATTATATGGGTTTTCTCCATTCTGTAGTGCCTCTTTACATCTGGCATATAAGGGACACACTCAAAAAAAAAATAAAAAAATTATATAATATACATACTAAGAAGCAGAGAAAGACTGTTAGAGCACAGAAGAGAGATGGGTAAAGTGAAAGTACAGAGACACTTTTGATTTGAGGGTTGCGGTGGTAAATATCCTAAAGAGAGTGGACAACTAGTTTCTTGCTGTTGTTAATGAGTCCCAACCAGAATCCACTGCAGTCGACTTGTACTATTATAATTAGATCAGTCGGGTCTTTGAGATCAAACAAGCCATGATACGGATCTCTTAGCCTAATGTTCAAGATCAAAGATGCAAAGGTATGAAGCCATTACTGTGAAGGAGTACAACGTTTGTACAGTCTAGTGGTCAGGAACCACCGCCGCTTTGATCTGCAAGATGGTTAATAACATTAATTTAAAGTGATAAACTTGGTTTAACCTCAGTTGGCAGTGAATTATTTGGAGAAATATATCTTCTTACATCTTATAAGTATTTCACTGCAATCCCAACAAGTTATAGCTATATATATATATATATATATATATATATATATATATATATATATATATATATATATATATATATATATATATAATTATATATACAACCTATATCCATCAACCAGGAACCGGTTGTTCTTTTGAGAACTTTAACCATCAAAATTATGGTTTAACTACAGACCAAGAATGAAACAAAGAGCCTACCAGCATGGTCCATTTGGCAGTGTCTGTGGGTGGGAGTAATTGTGGTTTACTGTGGGCTGGGCCTCTTTGAAGGCACCATCTGTGAAGGGTTCCTTAAAATAATTGGCTCTTAATTATTCGCCAGTGTGCAACTGACAGAATCCACAAGCATGACATCAGAGTTAAGCACTTTAGGACCAAAACACACCTTGATGGTATGACGCAAAATGTTACATGACAAAAACAAGTAAATATAAAGCCAAATACAAGAAATATCTTAAGCAAATTCCAAAAAATTAAATGATTATTTGTTTTAAATGCTTAAATATTTTGTCATCCCAGCTTAATATGCAAAGACAGTTCTAAGTAAACCTTTAGTTTAGCCTATATTTTAAAACATTTGTTCAAGCATTCTGACCAATTTCACACAGCAACACTGGCTTAACCAATAATGTGAGTTTGAGGGCGGGGCTATCTGTTTGTCTGACCAATGGCAGAAAGGTGAGTATTTGGGAGGCCTGGTTGAAAACAAACATTAATTCTATGACTCTACACTCTTAAAAATAAAGGTTAAAGGAGGTTTTTGCAGGGATGCCACAGAAGAACCATTTTCCCTAAAGAACTCTAAAACATTTTTATTTAGTGTAAAGGAAATTTTAACAATCTAAAAAACATTCTTTCAGTTTTAAAGAAACTTTTGTGCAAGTGAAAGTTTCCTTAAATGTTAAAAGTTCTTTGTTGAACCACAGATGCCAATAAAGAACCTTTATTTTAAAGAGTGTAGTGGTGCAGAAATGGCACATTACGCCTTTAAACCAGCTAAAAGAGAAGAAAAAAAATAAATCATTTTCAGCTTAAATTCTACTAAGCATAGCACAATATTTCAGCATCTAAAGCCCATTTTCCACTGCAGGAACTTCCCCAGGAACTAGGGACTTTGGGCCGGTACTCGGTGTGTTTCCACCGCAGGAACCAGGATTTAAATAAAGTTTCGGGTAAACAATTGCCCCTCAGAAAGTCCCTGCTTGCGAGGAAGTACTTTTTCAAAGGTCTGGAACTTTCGGGGGCAGGACTTGAGCGCTGAACATGCTGATTGGTTGAGTTCACACAGCATCGTATTTCACCCACCATTCACATAATTGTATTATTATTATTATTCTTTTTTAATATTACTGTTATTGTGTCATGAAATGTAGTTTTAAAAGTATTTCAGGCAAGAATGTACTTGTTTAAAACTCAAATCTGCGGTTTATTTATAAAAAGTTATTTGAAAATGTGCTACGCCGATTTTGGAGACGATCAGCTCCACGCGATCATGTGCTCATGTATCCTGATGAGAGCAGCCTCAACTCGGATAGTCCTTCGGACGTTTGCCGCTGGCTCCGATGTCTCTTTAGTGGATAAACTTAAGATATCATTCATTTTGGGTAAATCTTAACAGGTAATCTTTGGTCTTTATTCTATTATTCTATAAATCTATTAATATGTTAAAATGAAAATTAAAACAGGCAATGTTTGATATAATATTCTGTTTCATTGTAATGTATGTAAGTTCCCTGAACTACATTTCTGCGGCTATTAATATGTTTAAATGAAAACGAAAAGAGGTAGTGGTGTTTGATACATTTCATCTTATTGTAAATACAGTGAGGAAAATTGCAGTAGCTAAGGCAGGCCAACTGACGTTATCAAGTACGCTGCTGTTTGCAGAATTACCGGACTTGTGTCGTCCAGTCCACAGGAGTTCACACTCCAGAGTCGAACTTGTGAAGTCCGAACTACTGAAGATGCAAGTCCAAAATTTGCGTACTTGGTATTGAAATGCGCACAGACCTACGTCACCAGACTATTTGCCTATTCTTCTCGGTACTTTAGACCGCGATGGAACAGCAACAGGTCTGGGGGGAAAAAAGTTCCTGGGATATATTGTTCCAGTTAATTTCGGTGGAAAAGCGGCTTGAAACAGAAGCCACCAAGAAATTTCTAATCCTATCTTAATATACAAAGACAAATCCAAGCAAACAATTAGTTTACATTTTTAAAACATTGGTTGAAGCATTCAGTCCCACACAGCAACAGTGGCTCAGCCAATGGTGTGAGTTTGAGAGCAGGGCTGTCTGTTCACCTGACCAATGGCAGAAAGGGGAGTGTTTGGAAAACCTGATTGAAAACAATCATTTCATTATTTCTATGACTCTACACTCTTAAAAATAAAGGTTCCACAAGGATGCTATAGAATAACCATTTCTGACTTCCCAAGAAAAAATAATAATAATAATCTAAAGAAACTTTTTCCACTATAAAGAAGCTGTGCAATGAAAAAACTCCATGGATGTTAAAGGTTCTTCTTGGAATCATCAATGCCACTAAAGAACATTTATTTTTAAGAGTGCAGTGGTGCAGAAATTACACATTTCACCTTTTAAACCAGCTAAAGAATTACGTTCGATCTTCTTAAACATTTTCAGTGTAAATTCTACTAAGCATAGCACAATATTTCGCCGTCTAAAACAGAAAGCCACCATGGATGGGCTAAAATACCTCGATAACACGCAGGGTGAACATATAGCCTTAAATGGGCTCACAAGCACATGCACACACATGCATTATGCAAAGCTTTGCAATACCGCTTCCCTCCGGTTGACCCCTTGCCCTGTCACGGTGGACGCAATTGATTTCAGACCTATGGGCTGCGGGGAAGCTATGTGCATAAAGCATCTCTCTCGTACTGGAGTGATTTAGAGGCCGTTTGTCTGTTCAATGGAAAGCCATTAAATTGACTGATGAGAATAAGAGTTGGGTTTTTCATATCCAGCCTTGCTTTAGAACCCCAGCATCCTTGAATACAAAATGGCAGTTGCATGTCAATTGATATTCTCTCAGATGCGTGCGCTTTGTGTTGTGAGCGATGCGTGTTTCAAGAGCGGCCTGGAAATGGGCTGAAGAGTACTTAAAGAAATCATTCTATGCAGCTTCAGAGATTCTCTATTCTCTGTCCAGATCAGCCAAAGATTAGAGCTCTGATTGGTAAGTGCACAGGATGGACTCAACTGTACATGCTATGGTAAACACATTATCTAATGACGTTACCTAAAATTCAAATGGCATATTTAAAGAATAGTAGATTAGATAGAAATTAGATACACTTAAAGTAAACAACTGAAGTTTCTGTTCTCTTGCTAAGGTCAGAGATTGTGATGTCATTTTGGGTCACAGAATTACAACGGTATGCATATACGTCGACTTCTATGCATAAATACAAATAAATATAATATTTTGTGTTTTTGCTATTTATGTCACTTGGTAGTATACTAATATGATATTTTGCCCAATTTCTTTAGGCTGGTAAATTAAATTGGTATTATTTATAACAATAATTTTTCCTCTAAATTTTTCTTTTCCTATTCCGCTCACATCAGGTTAATAATTTAGCATATTGTTGGGTCTAAGCAGATCACAATACCAATATTTTTCACTCAAAAGGATTTTTTTAATTTATTTTTTGGTATGCTAAACAAACTACGAAAACTGTGTTGCATACCCAATTCAATATAACAATTAAGTTCCTGAGGCAAAACCACTCTTTTTAAATCAGGTAAGCAATTTGATATTTATCTAAAATGTGAGGGCGAAATAAGTGCATTCTAATTTATCATTTGCTGACATGTAAAAGCAATAAATAAAAGCAGAGATGCAAGCATAAATATTGATTAACGGAGATCCAGGATTAAATTCCAGGAACATCATCAATACAGAAGTCACAGAATGCAAAGACTAACATGACAATTAAATGCACTTTTCTCAAGGTTTGCAACATTGTCAACTTGCCAAAATACATGCACAAAGCACTGCACTAAGCCCTTTAATAAAAGAAACAACACTAACACAGCGGTCAAAAGTAGCATGTCTTGTGAATTAGTGACACTAAGGAGAAGGGCATCAATGAAGGGTGCTTTTTCTGCTTGTGGTCAGTACTATGCAACTGCTGAGGGCAATTCGGATGCCCCTGAGACTTGCTCCATTGTGTTCCTGCCTTTTACAAAACCAGCCCGTTGCTTATGCAGAACAGCCACTGATTAAACCACTGGTGCCTGGAGCTTTGAATCTGAAAACACTGGCGCACAATGGCCCCTATTGTCAGCTGCTTTTCCTTCTATTAATTCTAGGTGACAAAAAGGGTGTCAGGATTTAAAAAAGAAAGACAGCGAGGGGAAAGAAGCCCATCTGGAGAGTTTACATTATATATAATGACCTAAAAGACAGAGATGAGCATTGTGTTAAAAGGTTACGTTTTAAACGGCTACTTATTTTTAATACTTCACATGCAGTCAGTGTGTAAAAAGTCATCAGGTGCAAACATACTAGTTGAATCAACAGGCCTAAAATGTGCAATTATATCCGTCTTAACTATTCTTACAAACAAGTCAAAGCTTTATACATTTGCCAATATCCTAAAAATCACCAAATGTTGCAGTTCAACTGCCATGACAAGGCATTAACTGCACTAATCTTTAAGACAATTACTTGGATACGGTTGGAAACATCCATTATCCAATCTATAGGACAATGAGCATGTGTTTCTAAAGGTCTGGAAGGACATGCAAAACAATAATTATGATCACAACACCTTTTCAAACAGGCCTCGAGCCTGAAAGCCCCCCATTGGTCGCCATATGGGACAGTATATGGACAGCGGGGCTCACTGTTGCCTTCCCAAGCCGCATGCATGTGACTTAAAACATAACAACTGGCCCATCCTTGTCCATAAAGGAATAACTATACACAAAGCTATAAAAAACCCAACAGAATCCCATTCATTGAAAGCACTTTCCTTAGTTGAAGAGAATTTGTGGTCACTACAGACCCCTGATCTGATGAGAGTCTCTGTTAAAGGGTGGGGTTCACGCTTCCCTTTATGTTGTCTCACCTGATCTGGTGCATCAAAAGATGGATGCTGCACTTCAGCCCATTCAAAAGCGAGGTAATATATGCACACAATTCAAAATATCACCATGCATCAGTTTATTTGACAGGAACACATTGGTAGTTTCATTTTAGCATCCCTACACTGCCTGCATCTCGTAAGCCAACAGAGGCCATGCTCGAATCTCCATCTTCAACAAATGGGCAATATCTGCAACAAGGATACAAAGTGAGCATGCTTTGATTTTCATGCAACATATTAAATTGTGAAGGCATAACGTTACCTAAGCAGCCTTTGCCTTTGCCGGACACACAGTCGGTGTTCTGCGGGTAGGATGCCTGGACGGATCCCAGCGCTGGACTGAGGATGATGGTCAGCAGGCAGAACACAGACAGTTCTGGTCGGGTCCACCTTACAAGCCCGGTCCCCACCAACATCATGTATCTGTCTCTCCTCTTTGACCTGTTAAATAAAGGTGCAGGGGAACAAAAGAGAAGCAAGCTGTGGAGGATGCGGAAAATATCCCTTTTAAAACGTGTTTGTGTCCCAGGAAGGCCAACTGAGCCTTATGAGCATCACTCCGGTTAAAAACAACCGTGCATTTCGCTCATAAGCACATTTGCGGGGATTCGCTGCTGAGCTCTTGCGCGTCTCAATAACAGCTCGCGGACGCCTCTCGTTCTGTCTTTGTGTGCATCTCTCGCGCGTCTGTTTTGCTAGTTGTAAGGGAAAAGGCGACGCGTATCTACTGTTTTCCGTCCTTTTAGCAATCGTTCGTCCTCGGTTCTCTTTGCTATCCTTTCGTGCCGGGGCAATATCGCGATTCTTCTTGCCCAAAATCCCAACAACAAAGGGTCGGCACGGATGGGTTGCAGTCACGTGACTCCTGAACCACATCCTCCCCCAATTCCCGGAGGAAATGCAGGACCCCTAAAAATCTGCAAGACTACAGTTGGGTCATTATTAGGATGCAGTTAATTTTCATGTGGCTCAATCAGTCGCGTGCGGTGGGAATGAGTTTATTAGACTAATATTAATTCATTTTCCAGTTGGTATTGCACAGCAGTTATTTACTATCACTGATATAGTTTTACTAATATTTTGAATTAGCTATTTTATTTTAATTTTAGCGTCATTATTATTAATTTGTTGTCTTTGTCATTTTTCTTAATTTTAGGCTTTTTACGTATTTTATAGTATTTATTTATTTTTATTTTAAAATTTTGATTAAAGTAATTTTGTTGTTTTTGTAAATTGTAAAAAAAAAATATCTATATAGTTTTTATTAATTTTTTATCATTTTTATTTTAGTTTTAGTTTACTAAACTAGACAAAAATGAGAAATTTTGCCCTGAATAAGTAAAAAATCGTGTGTGTGTGTGTGTGTGTGTGTGTGTGTGTGTGTGTGTGTGTGTTTTAAAGGTTTTTATCTTTAGTTCATGATAATAAACTTGTTACACAGTTGAAGAAACACCATTCATCTTACACTTGAAACCAAGCAAGCAATAGTATGATATTATTTACATTATAATTTACACTAACATACTATTCATAAATTGTGGTGACCAAAAGTAATCTTGTTTATTATATAGTTAGTTTTATTGAATATGTAAACCCAAAATGTTTTATATATAACATAACTGTAGTAAATATCAGTTTTCCATGATTTTGTCACGCATACAAATGATTGATATAATGAATTTTTTTTTAAATTATTATTATACTATTTTCTGTATTTTTTCTTTCGTTTTTGTAACTTTATATAATCATGTGATCTGGTATTTTTATGGACTTACCATAAACTGTTGCTATATAAAAAAGGGCTATATATATATATATATATATATATATATATATATATATATATATGCCATATACTGACACATATTGTTATATTTATATACACACATATTGCCACTGACACATATTGTTCACACACACACACACATACACACACCACATATATATATACATATATATATATATAGCCAGGGTTAAAGTTATGCATGCTGAATTGCACTGTAAATGTTTTGATTTGGTGACAGTCATAATGATGCACTGAGACATGCATCAGCAGTGCTTTTACTCACCTCAAATGTTTTAAATCTATATTCATAAGTTTCTGTCATTTTCAACTATTAACTCTGAAATGCAGATTAATGGATTATTTCCCCCAGATGCACTAAATGTCATCCATTTAATTGTGGGCTATTATGATGTTTTATGTTTAATGACAGTTTCACACACGAGGGACTATTAAAAGATTAAAATACAGACAATGCAATAATATGCAGTAAATCTTGAAATGTGGCTGAGAGAACCTTTGGCTTGTGGTATAACATTTATGTATAAATATATGTATGTAATTGCAGTAGATGCCCCATATCTAAATGTGTGCTGTGCTGCAGGGTTGTTCATCATAATTTGGTCTGGATGGTCCAGCTGCTCTAGTGGTGTCAATACTGATCCCGAGGCCACACGAGAACACTATTGATCTCATAGACAGACATTTAATAGACTGACTTACAAAAACCAGACAGTCACTGCTGCTCAACCAGCAGTATGTGAGCTTCTGTTCCTCCAAACTATCCAGAATAAACTCCAGAATGAGTTCTTTATTTGGTAGTGAGGAGATGTGTCAAACTGAATCGGTTCACAGTTGCATCAGTGAACTTGGACATCTTGGATTGGTTCAGTTTAAAGATGTGAGTAACCTTTGTACTGCTTGAGTGGTTACAGCTTGTATTTGTGACTATCTAAAGTGGGCACAAAATGTGTTGTTAAACTTGAACCAAAGCTGGAAATGTAATTGAGCATCACTAGGTCATCAGCTGTGTAAAAACTCTTTTGTTTGATTTTGTAGTTTTTATGTTACAATGGAATATTCATTTGTCAGATTGTCAAATAACCTTAATAGCATTGATTTTTTTTTTTTTTTAATGCAGTCTGCTTTTAGCAGCATGCACACTTTCTAGTGCATATAGTGCAAACTCACTGTCATTCTGCAGTTCATATTGATCTGTAATTTTCACAGAATTAGATTTGGTGAATAATATGCAATAAAGGGATAAATTATTCTCCAACAAAAAAGAAAAAACTATTTTAAAGGATCATTTTATTATATGTTATACAAGGAAACAAACAAGAACATTTTTTTTGTTTTGGAAGCTAGTTTTCTAGTTGAAGGTTCTTTTTTTTCTCTCTCTCTCTGATAAATAAAATGTTTCGCAAGCAACATATGAAACACAGTTTTTTCATTATATAATATTATGTATATAATATAAGTTTTTTTTTTTTTTTTTTTTTTTTTTGGCTGTACCTGCGCACAATTACATTAAAAATATTTTTCATTTGATTGAAATAAATGAATATGCTAAGAGGTTGTGCAATATTATTCATATACCATTATCTAAAATCTTCATAGGTACAGGTATACAAAATGTATAGCAATTAAAAAATAAATTAATGCACTCTTGATCCAAGCAATCATATTCAATTCAAGAAAACTTAGCAAGAGTTGCAATAGCAAGAAGTGCATGCCAAGTCCTCCACCTTAAAACCATCAAATCAAGAGCATTCAAGTTTAACGTCTGTGCAACAGCCCATCTTTCCTGATTTCACTCACGCTGGACATTTATGAGACTTTTTGTTTAGAGAAAACATTTTTAATAAACTGGTGCAGAATTCTTCAAGCAATTTTTACATATGGTTTGCAGATAATCAAAGTACACCATGAAAAATGTGTGATAACTTGATGGAGGGTTGGAGTTCTGCTACATTCTTGAAACATAATATGCAGGTTGTTGTTCACACATTACTTACAAACCTGCAGCTAATATCCTTTATGCATTTTTATTTTTGTAACAAATCTTTTTTTTTTTTTTTTTTTTTACATTTTAGTATTTAAACAGAATGCTAGATTTATCATGAAAGATCTGTCCAGATATTTCAGAAATGATCTTATACCGAGTCTCCAAGACAATCTAATTTGAAACTTAAACCTATTGATATAAAATGAATAAATAACAGCGTTTTCACAGTGTTTAAAAAAACTGAAAAATGCAATCACTCACTATCTCAATGCAATCTAAACGGGTTTCAGATAAATATAGTAGGCCTACTTGTTCAAATCCATAACATAATAATCACTACGAAAGGCCTGAAAGTTGTGATGTTGATTATGTTTACTAACAATGTATATCTACTACAGCTGATGAGAAATGCAAAGCAAGAATGAGGGTAAATTGAAGTCTTATCCTATATTTCACAGACTTCAGGGCCATCTGACCTCAAATGGATGTAAATTATCCAATGGCCCGACCATAAGGTACACATGTGCAACATCACATGTAGTGTAATGACAACACTGGCATGCACTGAAATATGAATACTTCAAATATGAGGTCTTACGAAAACATTGTTCTTTTACACATATCTATTGCTCAGACTGTTGAAGGCAAATCTTGTGGTCCACTATACAAAAGACATTTTTAAAGGACCCCCCCCCCCCCAAAAAATAAAATCTACTGATGATTTACTTACCATCAGGCCGATACAAGATGTAGATGAGTTTGTTTCTTCATCAGAACAGATTTGGAGAAATTTAGCATTCCATCACTTGCTCGCCAGTGGATCCACTGCAGTGAATGGGTGCCGTCAGAATGAGAGTCCAAGCAGCTGATTAAAAACATCACAATAATCCACAAGTGGTCCAAACCACTCCAGTCCATCAATTAATGTCTTATGAAGCAAAAAGCTGTGTTTGTAAGAATCAAATCCTTTAAAACATTTTTTTTTTTAACTTCAAACTGTTGTTTCCAACTGAAATAGTAATAACACTTCCTCCATGTGAAAAAGTCCATCTTTCCTTGATGGATTTGTTTATTACAAATGATTTGGATTACTTGTGGATTATTGTAATGTTTTTATTAGCTGTTTGAACTCTCATTCTGACGGCACCCATTCACTGCAGAGGATCCACTGGTGAGCAAGTGATGTAATGTTTAATATGTTCAGATAAATAAATGTTTTAAATGGGCTTAGGGTGAGTAAATTATCAGCAAATTTTCATTTTGGGGTGAACGATTCCTTTCCTGTACAGGAGTGAACACAATCCATATTCATTTGAAACTGTCCAAACGGTGTATCCTGTTGAAAGTTAGTTTGCAATACTACAAGAGCTGCTGAAATGTACTAAAAAGAAAACACTAACAGAATCGTTTCAAAATTCCTGCTAAAATCTCATTCATACAAAATGGCAAAATGACAGTCACACAATGATAACTCTATATTTTCCCTCATATCCTTACTGAAACATACAACACAAAACATAAGTGGAAAAGTAACTTTTTTACTATACTACATATTGTAACATAAGCTAAATCAAGTATGTGCGCTGTACCTTATTAAATTGCACTGCTCATTTGATCTTTGACAAAAAAAAAAAAAAGAAAAGAAGAAAACGCTGCTTTCAGTAGTCTTCACAGCAGCATTTTGTAAACCATTAAAGATCTATGAAGCACATTTGGCAACTAAATGAATCGTGCAGGGCCAGGACACCTGACATTTCGGTAACTACAAGTGATGATCAGCATTTTCAATTTTTAAACAATAGTTTAAATCTGGTCAACATTTACTCACCTCACAAGTCCTTTCACCTGTAGGCTGAAGAATATTCATGCACCTTTTTTATAAGTGCGGAGGTTTAAGTTTTGGGTGAACTGTTCCTTTAAGACCACACAAATAAAATAAAAATGTTTATGTAGGATAACAGCACCACTTTCTGAATCAGAGACTGTCACTATCATAATCATATCCATATTATCAAACATAATAAATATTTAGAGGGAGGGGTGTTTCAGGGTCCCTCTGTCCTGCTATAGCAAGTGTGATCCGAACTCGAACTGAAAGATAACTGAACGCTGGAGGTGTTGAAGGTGTTTCACGAGGTAAGACTGGCCCATCTGTGCTCCTAAATGATGCTGTAGGGATCTGACAGTTAGGGCGGGCAGAAATCTGCAAAGTAAGGGTGCTGCAGGGCTTCCTCTGCTGAGATTCGCTGAACTGGATTGCATTTCAGAAGATTCTGCAAAGGGAAAACACAGTAAAATCCAGCTAAAGCATGAAATCATGAACTCATTGTTCCCACAATGAACATACTGTACCTGTAGTAGGTCTCTGCCAGTGCTGCTGAGTTTCGGGACGACATTCACAAGTGATGTAGTAGCTGGGTACATTGGGTATGGCTGTCAAAATAAAACAATATATATATTTAAATAATTAAAATGGAATGCATAATAAATGTATCAACATAAAGTAAGGGTTAAAGTAGCTAACTGCTGAGTATTTCCTAAAACAATGTTTATAATAATAATAATAATAATATTTGGTTTATTTGTACATTCTCACCATATCTTCATGTTTTTGTGTGCAAAGTCTTATTATCATCACCGTTCTTGCATTGAAAATCTTTCTGCCAACATTTAGAGGAATGAGTGTTATACCTTATAATCTGGAAGTTTATTCATAGTCTGCCACTGTTCTTCCGTCGGTGTTCCCAGCAACGTGCCAAAACGTTAAAGTTAATCAGCTCATACACACATGCAAAGCCAGTATTTCTTTTTCTTTCTTTCTTTTTTTTTTGTTGAAGCATTAAAATCACTAAATGGGCATTAATAAAAACTAAAACCGAAATAAAAATAAATTAAACCTAAGCAATAATATAAACTAAAACCGAAATAAAAATAAATTAAACCTAAGATAAAAGACACACAATATTATTAAATTATATATTATAATGTAAATTTAAATTAGTAATAAAAATTATTTAAATTAAAATTTAAATTGTTTTTAAATTGTTTATAAAAATAAAATAAAAAAATATTTGATTGTTTATAAAAATATATATAATATATTTATATATATATATAATATATATATATATTTAATGACTACATTATTAATATTTACCATACTCCACTATATTAACCAAAAAAAATAAATAAATAAATAAAAAAAAAGTTAACTTCATAGCTCAATCCGAATGTATAAACCCAACAGAAATCTTAAACAGATCAACTGAGTGTAAAGGATATCTAAAGATCCTCTTTAGTTGGTCATCCACATCATTACCAGGAAATAACGGTCGTCCTGCATTTGCCAATTCTGAAAAATAGCAAAAATTAAAATACTGAAAAATCAATTTATATGCTACAAGAAAAGATTATGCTTTTAAACGAAGCCCTTCCTACCTGCAAATATACACCCTGCAGACCACATGTCAATAGAGGTAGAGTAGAGCTTAGCACCAAACAGCACGTCTGGAGGCCTGTACCACAGCGTCACCACCTGAAGACAATCAACATCAAGTGAGGAACACAGGGAGACTCTGAAAAACACCACGCGGTCTCTGAAGCCGTGTCGCTTTACCTCTGCAGAATAACAGCGTACAGGTATTCCAAAAGCTCTGGCCAAGCCGAAGTCAGCTAACTTCAGCTCACCGTTCTGATGACAACAACATAATACAGAAAGGTGCTTGTGAGAACACAGCAAAATTAACATAAACATAATTCATCATTCAAATGTTATAGTCATATATAATGCAAACCTACAGACTATTTTATGACACTTATCATGAACAATGGAGATGAAAGTCACATTATTCAAAATCAGGCACTCTGGGTCATTTACTCACTCTGTTGATGAGCAGATTTTGTGGTTTGAGGTCTCGGTGGAGAACATTTCGGCTGTGGCAGAAGGCAAGACCCTTCAATAACTGGTACATAAAAGACTGCAAGGAAAGAATTAAAACTGCATTATCTGATACCTCAACCATCACAAAATCCTCCTCTGATATTTTCTTCTTAGGGTTTCATACATATATAAAAGAGATAAAAAAACAAAACAAATCAAACCTTGACAATCTCTGGATCCAAGTCACCATTACAGCTGTCAAAGTATTTCTTCAAATCCTGTTTGAATGAAAATCACATACTGATCACACGCATATACTGATCTCTCAAGACTACTTCCAGCTGCAGGATCAATGGAATCAGACTAAATCATGACGCAGGCTCCTACCTGATCACAATACTCAAACACTAATGTCAGCTTCTTATCACTGTGAAGGACGTCATGCAACCTACAAAAACAAGTGGTAGTTATTAATGCACCATTTCTATTTCATCACAATTTATTTGTATCAATATAATTGTTTTTTTTTTAAATGCTTATTTTAAAAAGTCACAATAACTTGCAAGCAACTAAACCTGGCATTAAATAGTTAATATATTAAATAAGGAATACATTTTTTAAAAATCCAAGAGAAGGAAAAAAGTCCTCATTGGAAGAATCAAAGCGCAATTATTTTAAATAATAATTTTAGTTTTAAAAATGATATAATTCAAATCATTTAATGTTAATTAAAATTAACATTATTTTGTATGTTGTAATGTAGCATAAAACAAGCTGCACCATTTATATTTCATTTCTATTAATATTTTTTTTTAATATGCTTATTCAAAAATGCTTTAAATTGCTCACAACAAACCAAACTTATTTTATATGGTTAAATATATTAATTATACATTAATTAATTAATTGTATCACTAATAATTTCAAAATACTTATGCAAAAAAATATTTAATGTACTTATATTAAATATGCAATATTTTAAAAAATAAAAAATTTCAAAAGAAAGAAAAATACAATAACTGCAATAATCTGAATGCAATCATTTTAATTATAATGTCTCAATGCAATAATTAAAAAAAAATACTATTTCGTTAACAACATTTATTTTGTATTATGAACAATACTAAATCTGCAATCAATTAAAAAATAAAAAACAAACACACCTTACAATGTTTTTATGCTTCAGTTCTTTCAGGAGGCAAATTTCTCGCAATGCTGAACTTGGAACCCCCTGTAGTAGGATTAAAAATTAATGGGACAAATTGCTTTTAGTATGACTTGGCCCCCAGCAGTCTGAGCCCTCCTACCTCATCATCATCGTCCAGTCTCACTCGTTTGAGGGCCACAATCTCATGTGTTTCTCTGTTTTTAGCCTTGAAAACGGTCCCATAGGTACCTGGTAACAGAGTAGAAAATGCATGAAATTAACTGAGAATAAAATATTAGACATGGCAGTATGACTTCAAAGCATGAATTAGAAAAATCACAGTATTTTTATTTTAAAATAGGCATGGCCTAGCAACAAAAAGTTGTTTTTTAACTGTCAGGTAGAAAAAAAAATAAATACATTTAGATTCTAAATTGTTTGATTTGCTGTTCAATGGATACTGAAGTTTCTCTATATATTTATACAGGTGTAAATGTGTCACGTGGTAAACGCTATTTTTCTCATCGCACTTCAGGATGGACCAACCACAGTATTTTTTGATTCATGTATGAGCATATTTTATAGTTTATATATAATTCAACTACCAATTCAATTACATCAATATATTTGATTTAGTATATTTACTGTACAAATAAATTAAAAATCGTCCTGAGAGTTGAATGCAGCTCAATGGAGAACAGCCGATTTTGAGTCTCCATGCGCCCCCTGGAGGAAGAGCCACTTCATGTCTCGTATAAAACCGCTTTAACATTTACAGCTCGATGAGCATCAAAGAAAAGCCTGATAATGGTGCTACAATGAATACTCGATCAGTTTATACAGAGATGAGCAATGCAACAGGTCCATTCCTCTGAACAACAGCGATCGCATCCTTTAACAGCTGTGCCAATGCTGTTCTGATTGATCTAAAGCCAGGTGCATCACCCACCGCGAGCTTGCTAGCTCTAGCTTAGACTTTAATCTTAACATATGCTTACGAAGGCATAAATCACTGCCTGTCAGCCGCTGTAAGCTCTATTATAAACAGCTAACATTCATGATTGTTAACACTCTATAAATCTCCAATGCAGAGGCCAGACAATGCATTTACTCACCCTCTCCTATTTTCTCCAGCTTCTCATACTTTTGCATGGTTTTAGCCAATTACAGTCGCTTTTAAGCAAAGCGTCCTGGCTCTTTATTTTCCCCACGTATTAAAAAAAATAAAAAAAAAGTTTTAATTGTACAGCTGAATATTTTTATCAACTAGGGGCGTAGTACGCAACATGAAGAGAGCAATAAAGGGTTCAAAGATGACGATTTACTTAAGAGACATTTCAAAATAAAAGCATGGTTTGTAAATGGACTTCTGGGTCGATAAAAATGCAATACTAATACTAATAAACATTTAAATATAATCTAACACAATGCAAAACATTAAAATAAAATAAAACATAATGGTATTGATATAATATATATTTATTTCAAAATAAAATTGACATCTTGAAACCTTTTCATTAAAAAGGAAAACGATTCAAAAACTTTCAGTCTAGACTCTAGAGTTTGTAAATTAAACAGTAATTAAAAACAGTTTGGCTACCTTAATAATAATAATAAGAATAAACATTTTAATAAAATCTAAATAAAACACTTTAGTTTAATTATGTAATTAATTACACGTTTATTTATATTAAATATAAACAAGCAAAAAATATATGAGTTGTATTTTATTATACCTCAAATTTCATGGAAGACAATGGTATTGATATACAACAATACTTCAAAATAAAATGTACAGCTTGCTTTACTGAACCCTTTTCATTTTCAGTCTAGAGTTTTGTAAATTAAACAGTATTTAAAAACAGTTCGGTTACCATTACACAACACTGACATTTGT
>NC_056595.1:21148546-21173546 GCF_018340385.1 Cyprinus carpio
TGTAATCATACTCTAGTTCTCGATCCTCCATGGCAAAAGCTCTCACTGTCCGCACGTTACCAAGAGCCTCGTCAGCAACTCCAGTGGCTTTAGCAACCTAAAAGAGGAAAAGTGGGGAGTTAGCACACAAAGAGCAACAAAACTACAATCTCCTCTTCTCCTCCAGAGTGCTGTTACCTGTTCCTGTGCTTTGCGCGATAGTTTACGGAGAAAAGAACCGATGAGAGCGCCAGCCCCCACCAGACACGGCAGGACGACCACAGTGAGACCCGTGAGTTTGGGAGAGATGACATACAGCGACACAAAACAACCCACCGTCTGTGTGGCACTGCGCAAACCCTGTAACACATCACATAATCAACTGCATGTGGTACGTCTATACATTCGTACCAGGGTTTTTAAAACGCACTTGCTCTCGTCTAAAACCTCCTACCTGAGATATAACCAGCTTGAAGGAAGATTTAAACTCCTGGATGTCTGATGTCAGCCGATTAACCAGCTGCCCGGTCTTGTTTGCGTCAAAAAATGCAACATCCTGTCTGTAACATGACATTTAGACAAGATGATTAGAAAGATTTCTCTCTAATACCCAATGTGTTTCAGCACTTTAAACATCTAAAACAAAAACTCTATTACAAACCGAAGCAAAGAAGTGAAGAGAGTTGTCCTCATGTCAGCTGCCACTCTCTCTCCAACTCGAGACAGAAGAATGATGTAGCCACTGGTCAACAGACCCTGAAAGACAAATATACTATCATTTCATATTGTGGAATAATATTACAATTTTTTTTACATTTGAATATATTTAAAAATGTAATTTATTCCTGTGATGAAAAGCCGAATCAGCATCATTACTCCAGTCTTCAGTGTCACATCATCCTTCAGAAATCATTCTAATATGTTGATTTGCTGCTTAAAAAGCATTTATCTTTATTATCAATGTTGAAAACAGCTGTACTGCTTAATATTTTTGTGGACACTGTTATACATTTTTTTCTGGATTCTTTGATAAATAGAAAGTTTAATAAAACAAATAAAAGTTTATTTGCGATAGAAATGATTAATCATTTCAAATATTGCTCATAGAGCTTGACTGTGTGACGTAACGTACCTGTAAACCATACAGTCCGAGCAGCTTCAGTGCAGGCGCTTTAATATCTCTCACGTAATCACCTGCTTGTTCTCTCATGTGGCGAGCGACGACATTCACCAGCTCCCCCAACATCAGAGGAATCTGAATATTAAGAGCTGCTGCTCCAAACGCAAGCTGAAAGAGGACACGACAGAGACATCACAGCACAATATACCGAACTATACACAATTTACTTGTTTACTTACGATAATGGCTCCTATGAGAGCTAGAAGTTGGGGCCGAACGAACTCCCACAGGATGGCCCAGCTGAATTCAGGAATGTCCTCTTTCTGCGGGACGTTATTGTTCACGTCTGCTTCACAATGAGCTACAGTACCGAGCAAGCGTGCGGCCACTGTCAAAGCAGCAGGTCCTAATATGAATTTCAGAGCGATGTTCGGTGGTCTGGGCTGCTTTCTGGAGGACAGACGGAGCACTTTCTGAGCTTGTCTCCATATGCGAGCAGGAGTGTTGACAGTGATCTGTGTGGATGGGATTTGTGAACTGCTCCATGGTACTGTATGCTGGCCACGCCTAAAATATATCAGATAATGGAAAAGTACAGTGTTTCATGGTACCACTTTAAGAAAAGTGTGCTGAAGTGTACTTCTTTTTCGCAAAGGGCATAGCATGACTATCGTACAATATTTCTTCTTTAGTTTAAGCCATATAAAATGTCATAAATCATCTTCTGCATGCTTAAATAACATGTAGTGTCTGTTTGATTACATACACGATCAGTTGTGTTTATATGCGAAATGAAATGCAAACACATATATGACCTCAGACAGATGATATAAAAATGACTACTGTGTAGACAATAGTTTCAATCTAATATAATAAACAAAGATAAATATGGTGTACCTATAAAGGTGGTGGATCGTGAAACCTCTTGTTTTCTGGGAGTTCAAAAGTCGATCTGACGTGACATTGCCGCGTGTCAATCGACTGCAGCGTGCGAAATGAAACATGTTGTTGTAGTGTTTTGAAATGACAGCGGGAAGAAGAAACAAAGACAGTTTATGGAGCTAAATGAATTCAAGGTTTACATGTAGGCCGCCATGTTTACGCAATCCCATTCCCGGCGTGCGTACGCTAACCCTGTACGTCATCCATGCGTGAATACGTTCGCTTCTTCTTCTTCTCCTTCTTTTTTTTTTTTTTTTTTTTGTATTAGAATAAATAACGGATTTTTTCATATCACTGGCTATTGTTTTGAATTGATATTCATTTGGCAATGACATTTGTACATGTTTGATTCATGTTAATTTGCATGCACCCCTATTTTTTCCCGATTTTCATTTAAACACACATTATATATTTTATTATTGATTATAAATGGTAATAATGTTTAAATAAATAAATGTTTATAATATTTAAAATGATATATATATATATCTACATATTTTTGTTTTTTGTCCGCTGGTCAAAGATTTACCTAGTTTGCAGGTTAAATTGAAACAGAACTTAAATATAACCAAAAAAAAAAAAAGGATCGAAAATTGAGACTCATTTAAAACGTATACACTTCTTGTGTTTTATTTAATTTCTTTTTAACTGCAAAATATGCATATTCAAATAAAAGTTTTTAATAAAAATAACAATAGTGCAAACACTTATTGGAAATATAGAACATTTCCAGCAAAAGTACATATTATACAAGTACAAAATGTATTAATATAATTAATATAACATTTTACACTACATCTCAGGATAAAAGTTTCCCCGGAAGTGACGCGGCTAGAAACCAAAGTGACGACAGGCGATGTTTGTTGTCATATCTGTTTTTGTTGTGAAGAGCAAAGGCGAGGATCATCTCTGCTCGGACGGTGAGACCAATTTACCGATTTAAGTATTAAAATCCTCTCAGTATTCATTTAAATATATGGTTTGAGTAAAGAAATCGATATAAGTAAACAACGAGCAGTTTTGTCCGCGTGAGGTTGATGTGTGACGCTCACTCCCGTTTGCACACACTGCATAAAATGGTTAAATATAATCATTAATAATTGATACATTTGTACGAGATCGCCATCTGTGAAGAAAACTTGTGTCTTTGTGTCTTTGTAATGATGCGCTCGAGTCTGTCCTTGACTCATCTGTTTATAAACTAACCATGTGATTGTGATTTTATTGTTGTTTATTTGCACAGTGTATGCCTGATGTTTCTAGTATGTTGTCACATCTGATTCCACTCTGATGTTAAATCTGTTATTCAGGACCTATGGTGATCATTATAGAGAGGTAGAATGTAAAACACGATGGCTGGCTTTGAAACGTACCAGGAGTATCAGCGATTAGAAGATTATGATGAAGACTCGCCTCCAGGAGAAGAAGATTTACTCATCCATGTGCCAGAGGGCAGAGGAGGTCATTATTGTTCACTTTTACATATATACAGTACAGGTCAAAAGTTTGGAAACATTACTATTTTTAATGTTTTTGAAAGAAGTCTCTTCTGCTCATCAAGCCTGCATTTATTTGATCAAAAATACAGAAAAAACAGTAATATTGTGAAATATTATTACAACTTAAAATAATAGTTTTCTATTTGAATATACTTAAAAAAATATATATATATTCCTGTGATGCAAAGCTGAATTTTCAGCATCATTACTCCAGCCTTCAGTGTCACATGTAACATCCAGTCTATCACATGATCATTTAGAAATCATTCTAATATTCTGATTTATTATGAGTGTTGGAAACAGTTCTGCTGTCTAATATATTTGATGAATAAAAGGTTAAAAAGAACTGCATTTATTCAAAATAAAAAAAAAATTCTAATAATATATATTCTAATAATATATTTTCTTCTTTTTATCACTTTTTATCAATTTAACACATCCTTGCTGAATAAAAGTAGTGATTTTATTTAAAAAAAAAAATAAATAAATAAAATGACTGACCAGTAGTGTATATTGTTATTACAAAATATTTATATTTTAAAAACATAGCTTTTTTTTTTTTTTTTGCTTTTTATTCATCAAAGTATCCTAAAAAAGTATCACATGTTCTGAAAAAAATATTAAGCAGCAGAACTGTTTCCAACTTTGATAATGAAACATCATATTAGAATGATTTCTAAAGGATCATGTGATAATGATCCTAAAAATTCAGCTTTGCACCACAGAAATAAATGATAATTTAAAGTATAATACATTTAAAAACAATTATTTTAAATTGTAATAATATATCACAATATTACATTTTTTTTCTGTATTTTTGATCAAATAAATGCAGGCTTGATGAGCAGAAGAAACTTCTTTCAAAAACATTAAAAATAGTAATGTTTCCAAACTTTTGACCTGTACTGTATATATGTGTATAGCAAGTTCTTTCTTTATCATTTATCTTAATAACAATGTCTCTGTTTCATTGCAGACCCGTGGCATCATATCGAGAATCTCGACAATTTCTTCACAAGGATATCCTTTGAGAAATATTAAAACAATATGCAGTATTATTTCGTAGGCTTAATAGGAAAATTCATGCTTTTTTTTTTTTCACCCTTAAATCTGGAATTGTGCAATAGCTATAAACTCCCAGAAGGGGATCATTTCTCTTGTTCTCTTGTACTCATGATTAGGTATTAATATTTTATGTTACGCTCTGGCTACAGTAATGGCTGAACAATGCTGTACTGCTTTAAAACAGTTTCAACTATCGTTGGAATGCAAGAGTCTTTAACACGCTCACATCTATCATTTCCATCAGAGGAATGGATTCGCCTGTATGGTGTTATCAGAGTTTTTTGAACTTGTGTAAGTCCTATTTATTGTTGCCTGAAGCGTTAATTCTTTAGGGTAGGATTGCATACTAATTAGTTAGAACTAATCCTGTCTGTTTTTGCATTCCTGTATTCAGGCAATTCCTGTTTGTGGTCACGTTTACAACTTTTCTCTTCAACTGTGTGGAATATGATGTTCTCTTTGCTAACCGAGTGGTCAACCACACGGGTCAGAGCCTCGGTCCTCTGGACAGGAACAAGGTCACCCTTCCTGATGCGATTTTACCCAGCGAGCAGTGCACTGAGAGGTCAGCAATTTGTTGGTTACTTTAATTTTTTATTTATTTAAACAACTACTTACATCCTTGACCAGTTCAGTGTTTGTGTCATTAGCTAGTTTTTCATTAGACGTAAAACTTAAAAAGTAAGTAAACTAAGTAAAATAAGGTTAAGTTGAAGTACTAAAATTACTAAAACTGGCTAAAAATAAATTAAAGAGATATATAGAGATATTAAAATAAAATAGTAATATTTTAATAATAAAACTATTAAATTGAATAAAACTTTACTAAATGAGATATGAGTATTAGATAAAACATTTTAGCTTAGATTATTGTAAAAAAAAAAGTTTGCATTGGCAACTAACTGAAGTAAAATAAGATTAAAGGGATAGTTCACCCAAAAATCAAAATTATGTCATTAATGACTCACCCTCATGTCGTTCCAAACCCGTGAGACCTCCGTTCATCTTCGGAACACAGTATAAGATATTTTAGATTTAGTCCGAGAGCTTTCTGTCCCTCCATTGAGAATGTATGTACGGTATACTGTCCACGTCCAGAAAGGTAATAAAAAAAACATCTTCAAAGTAGTCCATGTGACATCAGAGGGTCCGTTAGAATTTTTTGAAGCATCGAAAATACATTTTGGTCCAAAAATATCAAAACTACGACTTTATTCAGCATTGACTTCTCTCCCGGGTCTGTTATGAGAGCGCCGTTCACAGCACATGCGGTTCGCGAACGAATCACTCGATGTAACCGGATCTTCTTGAACCAGTTCACCAAATCGAACTGAATCGTTTGAAACGGTTCGCGTCAACAACAAGCATTAATCCACAAATGACTTAAGCTGTTAACTTTTTTAACATGGCTGACACTCCCTCTGAGTTCAAATAAACCAATATCCCGGAGTAATTCATTTACTCAAACGGTACACTGACTGAACCGAGCCAGATAACGAACGAAACATTGACTCGTTCTCGAGTCAAGAACCGTTTTCTGTCGGACGCGTGCGATTCGAGAACCGAGGAGCTGATGATACTGCGCATGGGTGATTCAGACTGACACACAGCGCGTCTGAACTGAACTGGTTCTTTTTGGTGATTGATTCTGAACTGATTCTGTGCTAATGTTATGAGCGCGGGTAAACCGAAGGCTTGAATCAAGGGCAATCATCGCCAATGAAGTCATTACGTCGAGTGCAAAATAACTGGTGAACCGTTTTCGGCAACCGGTTTATTGAATCAAACTGTCCGAAAGAACCGGTTCGCGGAGAAGAACAGAACTTCCCATCACTACCGGTGATCCGAAAACTCACTAATTAAAATAAAAACTGAAAATATAAAACTGAATAAAAAAAATGACAGAAGCTCATAACGAAACTACTAAAAATTAAAACTGAAAAAATAAAAATAAAAGCTATTTCAAAATATTAATAAATACTATACAAATAATATTAAAGTAAAACTGGAACTATTTCAAATATATTGTATTAATACAGACAGTCCTAGTTTAGAAAAAGTCTAATTTTTTATTTTCACTGAAGCAAGCAAAGTTCAAGGTGTAAACCAGGTTATGGCTCTAAAATATTATATTTTAAAAAATAACAAATAAGTATACTTATTTGACAGACAGTATTCTGATATAACAAATAAAATATTTTGACATTGCATGTGAACTTTTATTGTAATGCACCACACAAGGTTTATTTCTCTTCAGGTTTGGATCTTAATGCAACATGTTTTGTGTTCAGCTTTCAAAGTTTTAAGTTCTTATTGCCATTTTCTTGGTTTTTCAAGCTCGATTTCCATAGTAGCCTGAAAGCAAACATGCCCTAAAGCACTGAGTGAGAATGCTGTTCTCGTGCATGTGATACATTGCATCACACTGGAACTCTATTCAGCTTCACCTGATTCGTTTCCTACTTCTCAGACAGTGGCTCCAAAATAAGCAAGCTGTAAACAAGCACCTGTTGTGAACATCAGCAGAGTGATGTTCAGCTCTCTCAGACCCTGCCATTCTATTTGTGTGGCCGTAGATGATACTGAAGCTGTGTATTACGTAGAGCTCGTGGGTTTTAAATAGACACTGTGATATTTTGGTCCTTTTGACATTGAATAGCTCTTTTGCTTGTTTTTCAGATTTCTACTTTGTAAATCTTTTCATGGACTCCTAATGTTTTGACACAGAGAAACCTGTTCATGGACACACAGAGATGTGTTGCTGGCAGACACAGATATGCAACACAAACATATTAATATCATAGCTGACTCACTTCAGTGAGACTCATTCAAGGAACATCTTGTGCTGTCATACAGTAATTAAGACTTGGTAAACATTCTCATTTGGTCAGTCATATTATTTTCCAAATGCTGTAATTTTTATTATTGTCAGTGTTGAAAACGCTTGTGCTGCTTCATATTTTTGTGGAAACAGTGATTTCAGGATTCTTTTGATGACAGAAAATTCAAAAGAGCGGCAATAGAAATCTTTTGTTACATTATATATGTCTTTCCTCTCACTAAATCACATATTGGGTATGTTTTATTTAGTATTTAGCATCAGTTTTGTTAAGTTTGGCTTATTAGGCTGAGTTATATATGACTTTATTCTTATAATGTCATGAAGAACCATGAGCAATCCCACAATCACATGCTGCCATCATAGTGATGATCTTCCTCTCCCAATCAGGATTCAAGGAAACAGCTGGATCATCTTCCTCTTGATAATGGCAGCAATTTTCTGGGTCTATCGGCTCGTGAAGGTGATCTGCAACATCCTCAGCTACTGGGAGATCCGACAGTTTTATAAAAAAGCACTGAAAATACAGATGGTAAGAGATGATCACCAACAAGATTATAGTTTAAAGTGCATATTTAACATGCTGTGTCTGGCTTTTCATAGTTCTTAGTCACACTTTTTTCCTTTGATAGATCATTTTAAATGGTCAGACAGTGTGACAAAGTGTTAAAAGTACAAATATGAAATGTCAGTTAAGTCATAAAAAAATGTTCATTAAAGAATGCTGTAGTTTAACCAGTTAGACTGTGTAGTTTTATCTTTTGCAGCCCTGAGGTTGTTGAAAATTTATTTTCTATTAGGTGTCATTATTTTAATAAATAAGAACACTATTAATCACGCCTAAATATAAATTGTAAATATTTATTATTTAAAATATAAATAAATAAAATATTTATATTAGTTAATAAACAAATCAATCAACTAATATAAATATTTATTTACTTATTAAGTTATATAAATTTTTTTTATAAATATATAAATAATATTATTTAATAGGCAAAATTTTATATATATATATATATATATATATATATATATATATATATATATATATATTTAAAATGTAATTATAAAAGGAATATTTATATTAGTATTACATTATATTGTTTATTTAAAAGTTTTTTTTATGAATGTTAGGATGAGCTGTGCAACTTCACGTGGCAAGAAGTTCAAGGCCGTTTGATTGACCTGCAGCGCGAGCAGCCCATGTGCGTCCAGAAACGTGAACTTTCTGAATTAGATATCTACCACCGCATCCTGCGCTTTAAAAACTACACGGTGGCCATGATCAACAAGTCCCTGCTGCCCGTCAGACTACGTGTGCCCTTCTTCGGCGACATGATCTTCCTCACGCAGGGCCTAAAATACAACTTTGAGCTCATTCTGTTCTGGGGACCTCTGTCACTCTTCCAGAACAAATGGAGTCTGCATCCCAAATACAAACGGGCGGCAAACCGGCAGGAGGTCGCCAAGCAGCTCAGCCGCGTCATACTGTTGACTGGTCTGGTCAATCTGCTGCTGTGTCCCTTCGTGCTGGTGTGGCAGGTGCTGTATGCATTCTTTAGCTACGCTGAAGTCATCAAGCGTGAGCCGGGAAGTTTGGGGGCCCGGCGCTGGTCGCTGTACGGCCGTCTCTACCTCCGCCACTTAAACGAGCTGGATCACGAGCTGCAAGGCAGGCTGGGCCGTGGGTACAAACCCGCCGCAAAATACATGAATGTTTTCGTTTCTCCTCTGCTGGCGGTGCTGGCCAAGAACGTGGCTTTCTTCTCCGGCTCGGTTCTCGCCGTGCTCATTGCTCTGACGGTGTACGATGAAGACGTGCTGACCGTGCAACACATCCTGACGGCCATCACCGTACTTGGCGTGGTCATCACCATCACCAGGTATGTCAAGACTTTTACGTTTATTCATTACAAAGACAAGGACCATCGCAAGAAACTATATTTTTAGTTTTAGTCATTTTAGTACTTAAACTTATTTTATTTTAGTTACTTGACAACAACATTTTTCATTTTTTCAGCTTTATTTCAAATATGTTTAATAACAATTTAGTAGTTACAGTTTTACCATTAACAATTGTTCTAAGATATATTTTGTTCCATTCTTAATTGCTGCTGCTTGTGTAGAGTTTCAAAATCAGTCAACTATAGACAGTCAAAAAAGACAACAAGGCAGCTCTCTATGTTTTGGAACAGGGCTGATATGGGAAATTATTTGTGCTGTAAACTCATGTGACATAAGACATATTGGTCCAACTACATGAGGTAAAAGACATCAGCTCAAAGAATAAGTGCTGTTTCATGTGTTCCGTTGACCTTGTTACACCCGAGCATTATAATTCTGAGCTGTACAGTGAATGGGCCGCTCTCAGCACCTGTTAGTCTGACCTGGCTTCAGTAATGCCGTCTGACTCTCTTACAGGTCGTTTATTCCAGATGAACATATGGTGTGGTGTCCTGAACAGCTGCTTCAGTGTGTCCTGGCCCACATTCACTACATGCCCGACCACTGGAAGGGCAGTGCCAACAAGAGCGAGACCCGCGACGAGATGGCACAGCTTTACCAATATAAAGCGGTGAGAACTGCATGATATAGGCAGATTATTATTGTTAGACATTATTTGTTATTTTGTTAATTCATTCATTTATAAACACTACCGTTGAAAGATTTGAGGTTGGTAAGAATTATCTTTTTAAAGAATTTTATACTTATATTCAAGGACACATTAAATTGATGAAAAGTTACAGCAAAGACATTTATAGTATTACAAAAGAATTCTGTTTGAAAGAAATGCTGTTTCTGAAGAACCATAAAAAAAAACGTTAATGATAATAAATGTTTCTTGAGCAGCAAATCAGCATATTAGAATGATTTCTGAAGGATCACATGACACTGAAGACTGAGTAATGATGCTGAAAATTCAGCTTTGATCACAGGAGAAAATTACATGTTTAAATATATTCAAATGGAAAAGTTATTTTAAATTGTAATAATATTTGACTGTATTATACTGTTTTACCATATTTTTGATCAAATAAATATAGCCTTGGTGAGAATTTTATTTGGTAAAAAATGCATCTAGGATATTTATTATAGCATAATAAATTTAAAAATAAAGTCTCTAAAAAATCTCTCTTTCATAGCAAAATATATATTTTCATGAATAGTTTTTATTTGCATTGTTTTTCTTACCGTTGTCACTTTTAGTTTGCTCACTAGTTGTATGGCACTAAAAAATTCCTTTTCATACAGTATGTGACAATATTTTAAAGTTGGAAAACCCCTGAATTAGGGCACACTTACAGGCAGAACAATAAAAATTCACAAAATTAGAAAAATTTATTTAAATAACAATACAGTTACAGTAGTCTAGATTTGACTTTTTAGTCTGTAGTCTGTTATAATTCAGGAAGTCACAAAATACACAAAGTCAGACAGTTGAAAATGAGTCAGTCGGTTGTTTACCACAGTAACTCTAAGAGTTTTGAGTTTTCTGAGTTATTTGAAGTATGAAATTACACCTTACCGCTCTGCACCTGTTGTCTAGAAGTTTGTCTGATTTTGCACACCTGTTGAGTAGCTTTTAATCTTCACTGCATCTGTTCTCCAGCACTGTTTCACACCTGCTCCGCTGTTTTTATGAGTTCCACTTACTGAGTTTCTCTTATTTTTGTGCACCTGTCCTGCAGGTCTTTATATTGGAGGAGCTTCTGAGTCCCATAATTACCCCCTTCATCCTCATCTTCCCCCTTCGGAGCAAGTCTTTAGAAATCATCGACTTCTTCCGTAACTTCACCGTTGACGTGGCAGGGGTGGGAGACATCTGCTCATTCGCCCAGATGGACATCAGGCGCCATGGAAATCCACAGGTATCAAAGAGCCCATGCATGCATGTTATTAATGCTCCAGCTCGCAGTAATCTGGCGCCCTTTGGGGGGTAAAATCATAAAAGTGTGTTGTTATGTGAGAGCAGCTTCATGGTTTGTTTTTTCCCCTCTCGCTCAGTGGATGTCTGAAGGTCAGACGGAGGCCTCAGTGTACCAGCAGGCTGAGAATGGGAAGACGGAGCTGTCGCTGATGCATTTCACCATCAAAAACCCGCGCTGGGAGCCCCCGCAAGAGAGCTCTGTGTTCATCAGCCACCTGAAGGAGAAGGTGCATCAGGACGCTCAGACAGGACCATCTCCTCAGCTGCTGCTGTCCGAGGCTCCTCTCTGTACCTCGCTGCTGTCTAATGAGTCCGCCACGGGTGTAAGTCACGCTTTATCATGTTTATCATGTATCATGCCACTGTCTTGACTGTATTATATTGTAACTTTTTTTTTTTAATTTAATCTTTTCATCAAGATGTTTTTGCATTGACATTTAAGATTTGTTTTCAAACATAGTTAACAATATAAAAAAAAAAAAATGTAAATCATAATCAAGCTAAAACCAATAAATATTACCCTAATATATAAATATCTTAATAATATTTGTTTTCTTCCATTGGAGTAATGGGTGATGTTTATTATTATTATTTATTTATTTATTTATTTTGCAATAACAGTAACTAAATTACGTTAGAAAAGTGCTTAACTTTCATAAAATAAACAATGCAAAAAATCTTGTTAGTTTTAAAAAGGTTTTAAAAATTTTTTTTATCAATTTTCTTTACGCAACAAAAAAATGTTTTTTTAAATTATATATAAACTATATGAAAATTTTTAAAATTGCTATGTAAATGTGCAGTGATGAATTATGCAAAATCATACCAGGCACAATTACTAAAATATTTATTAAGATATATACAGATGTACACTACCGTTCAGACGTTTTTTTAAGGGTTCTTCAGTTCATAAGAACATTGTTTATTTGAAATAACATTATCAATATGTTCTTAAGATAAATAAAATAAAAGTATTATTTTCTTTCTGAATAAAAGAAAAAAATAAAAGTGGTAATTTCTTAAAAAAAAAAAAAAAAAAACTTACTGGCCCCAAATGTTTGAATGGTAGTGTCAATATACAGTGATTATGATTGTTATTATTATTATTATTATTATTATTATTAAAAAATATATTTTCATTATAATATTATATGTTTTTGTTATAATATACTGTACACCTGACAGAAGGAATCAAGTGTGTTTGCTTTAGAAACTTCATCTCAATGAATCTTTTTTTCCCCACAAACATTCACGTGAATAGTTGATCTTAAAATAATAATTTTTGGAGCGGATAGTTGTGGTAGTTCAGTGGTTAAACCTCCAGAGTAGAGCTTTTATTTACTGAGCGGGACACACTTAGAAACACTCCATTGCGAAGAAAAAAAAAAGGCTATTAAAAACCTGCCAGAAGACAAGAAATATTGACATTTCATTTTATGCCTCTGCATTGTTTCAGCGCTTGCTGCCAGATTGGTTATTTCACAGATCATAATCCTGAGCACAGAGACTTTTTTTCACTTCTCTTAATGAGATGCATGTGTTTTTGCATTATTTTTGTGCTTCAGCCTGATAACCTGTTAGCCAGTGTGTTGGCTCACCCCGTACTGACCGCCTCCGGACTGCCTGGGAGGAATCGCCGCTTCATCCCGCCGAGCAGTGCGGCTTCTGCTGCCGCTAGTGTCCTGGCGTCCCTTTCGTCTTCTCAGCAGCCCCACGCCGGCCGTTCTCGCTCACACACACTCCTGCCATCCCGACAGCACCACGACAGCACCATGTACTGCAGCGACCACACTGTGGGCGACAGGTAACGGCTTTTAAACACTTGAGAAAACTAGTAATGCAAAGTGGCAAAGCAATTTCTGTTTAAATGCTCACACTCTTTGATTCAGATCTGTGTACAGTTAAAGTAATCAATGTTACCTTTTCATTAGCATGTCTGCAAGTGACTCCAGAGTGCTCAGCCAGTCTCATTCGGCCCTGGCGTCAGAGTTCGCATCAGCTGAGATGAGCCTGCATGCTATATACATGCACGAGGTGAGTGGTCACAATATACTCAAATACTAAAGGAAATCCTTCATAATCCAGTATAGTTTTCCAATAGTTTTTGCTTATTCCCTCAGGTGCATCAGCAAAAGACCCAGCATCCATCTGGACCAATTCAGGCCTCTGTGCCAATGAAGGACTTGAGCACCAACTATGGTGAGTCTTACGAATTGTCTCATGTATGAGATGCACGTAAAATGGCTTTCAAAATGCATCAGATAACAATGGCCATAAGTTGAGTACTCTAACACTTTAAAACAACGCTAAAAAGGATCAAATATATCAATTCGAATGGAAATATTGCCATTTGGCATACCTGAAAGCACACAGCAACATCTTCCACATTCCACATAGTCACAGTGCCGCCCAATGCATTTATTAAAAATGAGTCTGATAAGAGATTTGGTGAGATAATATATTTCATGTGTATGAACAGCAGGTCAAATCATGATGAAAAATGTATTTAAAATGTTAATTAAAAATGTATGAAAAAATGTAATTAGCAATATTTTATGGAAATTTAATTTGAAATATTCCAACACTTTACAGTAAGGTTACATTTGTTAGCATTAGTTAATGCATTAAGTATCAAACAAGCAATGGTTTTCATTTTTTACAGCATTTTTTAATAAATTTTCATGCAAGTTTTAAAAAATATATATAAATGTTATGTATATATACAGTATATAGTATATGATTTATTAATATATAAATATAAATTAAATATTTTTAATTTATGAATATATTATTTTTCATTAATTCATTTTAAATAAATATGAATATTATGTGCGTGTTTGTGTGTATATACAGTATATTAGTATTTATTAATATAGAAATTATCAATCATAATTTATAAATAAGCAATATTTTTCATAGCTAATTCATGATCAATATTAATATTATAGTTTGTTAATTTATACAGCTTGATATGTTTATGTGTTAGCATATGTAAAAATTAACAGTAATAATGTTTTGGAATTAATACAAGCTGTATAAGTATTTTTTTTTATTGCTAGTTAATGATACAGAATGCATTAACAAATACTGACGAGTTTAACCTTATTATAATGTGCTACTGTTTTACTACTGATGTTATTCGACTAATTGATTATTTTTCAGATTATGGTTGAATGCTTTATGAGTTATTCAGTCGGCCTTTTGCATGAGCAAGCGTTTCTTAACCAGAATGAACTGCAGACAGTCCCAGACATCAGAAGTTTAATCTTTGGATCATCACTTTGCATTCTTCTCTCTTCATAAAAAATGCTAAATTTAAACAAGAAATAAATATTTTAGCAATAAAATCCATCATTCTTCACCACAAAGTTTTGGGTTTTATTTATTGACCAGTCGGATCTTTGCATGAGTGAGTGTTTCTTGACCAGAATTAGCTGAAAAGGCATCAAAAGTTGAATCTTTGGGTTAATGACTCATTTTGCATACCTGGTCATGGTAAAATTCTGTAAAAGGATCTGAAGGCACTTCTTTCTTTCAGCTCAAGGTCCTCAGATACAGTCTGCACAGACAGTCACCTTGGTGCCACCCACTTCTGGCCGCTTGGGCGGCTGGGCTGAAGAGGAAGAGGAGGAGCAGGGCGACGAGGAGGAGATAAACACCAACCCTGTGCCGGATCAGACCAGCAGAGGGAGCAGCTGATGTGCCTTCAACCTGTACAGTGCGTTTCACCACATCCCTTCAACCAATCAAACACAGAACCAAATACACACGAAATACTCTCATTCCCATATCAATCTGCAGGATTCAGTTTGGACTCAAGCTAGTTAATATCACTTCATATGAAGATCTAATTAGTGTTTAAGTATTTTAACATTATCTCTCTCTTTCTGGTTTGCAGTTTTTGTTCATTTCTGGTAGTTGTGGCCTTACTTTGGTTTGAAACCCTTTGATCAAGCATGTTGGGTCGCCACACCAAGCAGGTCGATCAAGGAGCCCGTCGGAGCCATTCGGTTCTCTGGACACACCATCTTCCAGTTTAGAGGAACTTTGACGTAACGGACTGCAAGAGTATGTCTGCCACTTCCCCTCCC
Source organism: Cyprinus carpio (assembly GCF_018340385.1). Taxonomy (NCBI): domain Eukaryota; kingdom Metazoa; phylum Chordata; class Actinopteri; order Cypriniformes; family Cyprinidae; genus Cyprinus; species Cyprinus carpio. Next base: position 21,164,013 of record NC_056595.1, read on the forward strand.
TCGTCACGTCACTTACATTTACATTTCAGACTGCTGTGTGTTTGTGTTGGAGTGTGTGTTTTTGTTTTGTTTATGACACAACAGGGTGACACTTGTTTTGCAGTATTTATTTCCATTGCATTTTCTTTCATGCAGCGTTTGTTTTGTTTGGGTTTGAGCAAGTTACGTTTTTCCGCCTCTCTGTCTCAAAGGCGAGCCAGGTAGTATTTACTTTTGAAGCGCTGCCTTTTATGGTATTATTGCTAGTTTCACTTTTGCGTTACAGAACCAGTGGACAGAAAATATCACTGAATGTAAAATCATACCAGTTGCCTCGTTAGGAAAAAAAAAGAAAAATTCTCAAAATTATAAAACATGATTTTTTTTTTTCTTTTAAGAAAATATAAATAGACTTTTTTTGCCTAATGAAAATTTTTATTTAAATTAAAAGTGATTTGCATTTGCAAATGTGTTGAGAAATAACAATAACCTCTTGAATGAAAATTTAAACGAAGAAAAAAAAAAAAAAGATTTTAGCAATAAAATGAATTTTGCTTTACCAAAAAGCTTTTGATTTGCAGGGGGACGCACAGGTTCTTAAACTTAATAAAAATGAAGTCTTATTTTTTGCGGGTTGTCTAAAAAGTAGCAACAAATAGCTAGTTTTAACATCTTAGACGACCATATGACTGCATTAAAGGATTTTTGTTATTTAAATGATGCTAAAGCTATAAGAATGATTAACTATCAAACTGAAGAGTTAATGTGGAAAAAAAGTAATTAAATTATTAAAATTAAAGCTTTTTTTTTTTTTTTTTTTTTAAAGCCAGACATTAGTCCCAGTTCACAGCCATTGAGACATTATTTCTAAACTACTTGTTCAGCTTGTAAACAGCAGATTAGCACATTATTTAACCACTTAAGAAGTTAAAATGAAACACTAATCAAGGATAAAAGCAGTTTGAAGATGTTAGTGTCGTGATTTTGAGTTTGGTTTAGGATTTGATAACAGTCTCTTCCAGCATGTTGAATTAAATATTACACATCTGACAGATGATCTGAGAAGTCAGTTTAAGCTGTTAATGTTGTGTGTCCGTGTCGACCCAAAAACTGAAGGGTGTGATTTTTGTGCGGTGCCTGCGGTAAGAGTTCAGTCAAGTCTCAAACTAGAATTTGCCGTTATCTAGAACAAAATAGATTTTAACTAATGTGCTCTCTCACAGCGTAGGAAGGCTTGGCTCTGTAATATAATACTATCACGAGAGCCTAAGGGCTTTTGACAGTTTACACACGGTATATGACACTCTGGTCAGAGATATACCCACAATTCATGTAAAACACTGAACTTCCTGTGACAAGAGCATGGCCACATAAGCTTTCAGATATCATCTACTTGAAATACTGCAGTTAAGCGTAGTTAATAAAGATAACGGCATCCGTATAAGACCCACTGAAATACCTCCTGTGTATGTACAGTATTTATTTGTGTGGGACATTATTGAACGAATGCCTTCAGGATGTAGTTGCAGACGTGCAGTTTACAGTGTTACAGGATTCGAGGGTTTTTCCACACAGGACTGCGTAAGTGAAACACATTGTTTTAAATCTCTGTTATCTTAATGTTCTGTTTAAACAGTCTGGGGTTGGACTGTGCTAGGTGCTATATATATGTATATTAAATTTGTTTTGATATTTATCTCTTTTTGTTGGATTTTACCTTTTTTTTTTTTTTTTTTTTTTTTTTTCTGATCGAAATAACACTATCAAAAAATAAACCTTACCAACCAAGGATTTGCTGTCTTGTTTTATCTTTGCAAGCACCAGTGTTGTTCAAGTATTACTTGTGTAAAACTATAATTTTTAAGAATATTTTTAATTGGCCTTTATTGCTATATTATCAGTTTTTATTTGAATTTAAGCTTTCTTCATTGGTCTATATATATATATATATATATATATATATATATATATATCATATATTATATAATTTCAGCTTTATTCCAATTACTGAAAATAATTTTTTTAATAGTTTTAGTTAATAACAACACTGTCAGGCATGAACAAAAGCAGCACTGGATCACATACAGAATCAACAGACAGACAACATGTTAAGAGATGGTTAAATATATTGTTTATTATACTGGATCATTTACATATCACAACTCTTTGTTTTAAAATTGTGATACCTGTACTAGAAATCCCATTGTAGTTTATATAAAACAATACAATAATACATTGTAGCTGAGTGCAGAAAACATGATGGAAGTGAAGCTGAAGCGCCCTGAAACGTACTTGGACACTCAAAAATCTCACTGCATTAGAACTCAATAGATTTTTCCAAGCCATTTTTCAACTGGCCTGAGGTATTCTTTTAGTTCATCATACGAACGATGAACATGATCCATTAAGATATGAAATACCTTTTGTCTTCATTTTGCGCAGTATATCTATTGTTTTACCATTTAACACCTAACAACTTCAGTTTGTGAAATGTTTGGCTTTGAATGTGTTTGTGCTATATTTCTTTAAAATAAATGCAACTTGGTTTGATCATTTTTATCTAATGCAAAGACTTCCAGACTTTTTTTTAAAGGAATAGTTCACCCAGAAATTAAAATTTGCCATCCAAGATGGAGATGAGTTTATTTGTTCGTTCAGAATTGAAGATTTGGAGAAATTTAGCATTACATCACTTGCTCACCAATGGATCCTCTGGAGTGAATGGGTGCCATCAGAATGAAAGTCCAAACAGCTGATAAAAACATCACAATAATCCACAGTCCATCAATTAACATCTTGTGAAGTGAAAAGCTGCATGTTTGTAAGAAACATCATAATGATGTTCTAACTTTAAACCATCGCTTCTGGCCAAAATACGAGTTCATAATCATAATTCATAATCGAGTTCATTCCTCTATTGACAAAAGTCTCACCAACATGTTTTTGGACTGTTTTCACTTGTTAACGGTGCTTAATCTGTGTATATTTCTCTTCTAAATCAGACAGGCAACTGTTTCAATGGAGAAAGCAATAGTATGGATAGAAGACTCATATTTTGGCTGGAAGCAACAGTTTAAAGTGATGTTTTTATCAGCGGTTTGGACTCTCATTCTGACGGCACCCATTCACTGCAGAGGATCCATCAGTGAGCAAGTGACTGAATGCTACATTTCTCCAATCCTGTTCTGATGAAGAAACAAACTCACTCACATCTTGTATGTCCTGAGGGTGGGTACATTTTGAGCAAATTTTCATTTCGGATGAACTATTACTTTGTGTCCAGATACTTTTTAGGCTATATATAAACATGTATACATGAGCAGTTCATGCAAGAAAAAGGAAGACACCTGTATCTTCTAGGTAGACCCCCCAAAACATAAAAGAATCCAAATCAAACAGTTTTCGAGTAATGTGTCAAATTTTCCAACTGTATCATCTAAAATAATAGAATATTTCCTAGTGGATGTGGAACTGTGGTCTATTTTTAATGTTCATTATAATTAATATGAGCATGTAACTCGTCAAGTCAAGAGCTTCTCAGCGACTGATGATTTGATTTTAACGTCAACACATCGCATACAGTCTTTGCCACTTAAGGTAATGAATTAACTCCCGAAGGAAACAATCTGAGGAATGGATTCACATGTGGGATTGGATAAGTGAAGCTTTCATATGAACATTACACATAAAATGCATCATTCAATAACATCCCGTCTCAACACTGCCTAGTGGATGGAAGTCAAAATAAATAAGCAAATTGCTGGTAACTCCAGTTGTACAGAAAACATCTTGTTCCTTCTGTTTACCTGACAGCTAATAACTAAGACTTGAAGGTAATATACGGTATTCATTAACACATTATGCATATTATTGCACTTATATACACAAGATATGGACAGAGACAAACATTCTGAATGATTACACATTTTCGAGTATCGCAGGGCTGAATTCAGTCAAACCGCGGTTAAAGCTCACATGATTATTGTTAAAAAAAAAAAAAGTTCCAAAATAGATTTAAACCTTGGCCAAACCAACTGTATCTATAACAATTTTTGTGCAATATTAAAATGCTTTCCTTTTCAGATTCGTTTAAGGCGGCTTGATCAAATTAGGCCCACAGTGTTCGTACAGGATTCAGAAAAGCACAGAGAAAAAAATACTCTCTCGGATGAAATACCGTCACACTATTTGTACATTTGAAATCATCCGAAAAGAAATGGCATGACATCTACCAGGATTTTCCACAATGTCAAAAAAAAAAAACAGTGGCTGTGATGTTAATAAAACCTGAGTTTTGTTTTGGAAGTGTTGCCTATTTGTACTTGATTATGATATATTGATTCTATTCAGGTGTTTTTTGTTTTGTTGTGTTTTTAACTATTTAACATGTACATGTTCGTGGACTTCCACTTCTTTTGGAGTCTATCCGATATATATTTCACAGTTTTCTGTCATATCCTAAACCGTCCCACCGGGGTCCCGTCGCCTGTGTCATCAACAAGCGAATTCCTCGAAGTTGCCTATAGCCGGGTGACTAGGTAGCACGTTCGGCGCGAATCCGAGACTGTCCGAGTGACTCCGGAGTGTGTCACATGTGCTCTGAAAGAGAGGAAACGGAAGATTTCGAGGGGTGGGAGGGATACGAGAAGATCAGATGAGGGTTGAGATGAATTCATGTCAGTGACACCCATTTATAACAATGGAAGGAGTGAAATAAACAAGGGATGTGAATAAAACGTGGCAGCAAACAGAACGTCAATAATGAAGAATGCATGTCAAAACGGATAAAAAGGAGGAAGAATTCATGGATAAAGGGGTTTGGATGGAGGGGAGTGGGGAAGGAAGAAGTTTTCTTAGTTTTGTTTCTATAGCTCTGGAAATCTATGAGCGAACTTTGCAATCACAACTCAACAGGATGCATAGAAATAATTCAGTGTCATTCCAGTGCACCGTGCGTGTGTGTGTGTTGTACTCATTGTATGTAGACCTGTGATGACACCAGAGATGCATCTAGTGATGTTACTGGACACAGATCTCATCACAATGAAACAATGGAAGCCATTTTAGACTTTCAGGCTCAAATTTTGATCAAACAGAATATAACTCTGGATTTACCTTCCCCATTAAATTTATAGTAATGTCATAATACATAAATATTGTCTATTAAGTTAGTAATTTATTTGTATAGTACAATTTATATATATATATTTCTTGAAAAGTTATTTTTTCTAATTTCTATATTTTAAGGTGTGTGTGTGTGTGTGTGTGTGTGTGTGTGTGTGTGTGTGTGTGTGTGTGTGTGTGTGTGTGTGTGTGTGTGTATATATATATATATATATATCTTCAATAGGTTTCAGTGGATATCTTCCTGTTGATTACCACATAATAAATGTAAATAGTTCTTCAGTTTGTAAAGGCAAGATATAAAATAAAAAAATAAAAAATTTAATAAAATAAACACAGCTTGTTTATTTGTATACTGTGAATACAAAAATAAATAAAATGCAACTTGTATATTTGTATATAAATAAAATTAAATTAAATGCAGCTAAAGCACTTCTGTTAATTATAATATATATAAAAATATGCTATGTATAAGTTGTATATTTGAGTTAGTGAGTGATTTTACACACTAGTCTCATGTTACCACAACTTTAACTGGCTCTTCAATTTGTAAAAAATTTTTAAAAAAAAAAAAAAAAAAAAAAAAAAACTAAAAATTAAATATACAACTTGTGTATTTGTATAAATAAATAAATAAAACTATGTGTAATTGAATGTTTATCTAGGTGCAACGGTCTTTCACTGTAAGTGCACCATTGTGCATGTTATTTGTGCTTGCTTTAATGAAATGAAGGATGAACTGAAATGATCTGTGGTAATTAATAGCATATCACATATGCTAAAAACAGAGTTTCAATACCCTGGATTACAGCTGCTAAAAATAATATGATAAAAAAAAGATAAAAACAGCAATTTCACAAAGAAACAGTGTAGTAGTAATTCCTCTGGCAAGTAGGCTTGTTTTTCATATTTCATAAGCCGAGTCTTGTAGACATACTTATGAAAGGTGTCATTGGGTGACAAAAATTGTTCGGTCTAAAATAAACCAATAAAGCTGCAGCTCTGGGACACTCGTCTCCTCTTCGCTTAGCATTTCCTATAGCATCCTATAACACTGCTTTGTTTATGACTAACATATTCAGATTAGTTCTTGGATTACAGTCTAATACATAATGACTACACACAAATTTATTTCATGTGGGTATGTTAAAAATTCATGCAATGAGCCGTATTCACAGCAAGAGTGTTATAAATGGGAATTTTCTCTTATAAGACGTCCTTTTCCATCACATTTCCACCTTGTTTCATCATTCATCTGTCTATCAGACACCGTCGAGTCCTTCAAAACAGCACAAGCTTCAACCAAATATACATCATCGAAATCCTGACCTTTCACTTAGACAAACCTTTCCATATGACATGCAGCATGTTGCTCATATGATAATGATGCCCTGGTGTCTTCACTATAGAATACATAAAACGGAGAACCAGAAGTCCTTGTCTTTGTCAGCAGGAATCTACCAGGCAAAAACATGCCAAATATAGTTCTTAACTTATCAGTGTACAACCAAACACTCCAAACTTACAACTACTTCCTGTCTCCAGACCATATCTTTACTAGGCTGGAAACGTTTCCGCTGTTAATGATATAGGCCTGAAAAATTCAGTATTAATGTGTAAATATTTCCACTAAGCAACCTTAACTTAAAAACTTACTGTCGCTTTTTTTCTTTTTCTTCTTCTTTTTTTTATGGTTGAGATGAGGTTTCAAAATTTTTGCTAATCGTTCTTGCAGAGCATATATATATATATATATATATATATATATATATATATATATATATATATATATATACATATACATATATACAGACACAATACTGTTCAAAAGTTTGGAGTTGGTCATTTTTTTAAAAAAAATAAAATGTTTTTGAAACTCTTCTGCTCACCAAAGTTGCAATAATATTTGATCAAAAATACAGCATAAAAAGTAAATTTTTTGAAAAAAAAAAAAAAAAAAATAAATAAAATTACTATTTAAAATAAATGTTTTCTATTTGAATATATTAGAAGATGTAATTTATTCCTGTGATCAAAGCTGAATTTTCAGCAGTCGTCAGTGTCACACGATCCTCCAGAAATCATTCTAATATGCTGATTTACTGCTTAAGAAACATTTTTGATATTATTATCAATGTTGACAACAGTTGTGCTATTTTTGTGGGAACTGAGATGATTTTTTTTTCAGGATTTTTTGATAAATAGAAATTTAAAGAGAACAAATATATTTGTAACAATGTAAATGTCTTTACTGTCACTTTTGACTAATTTAATGTATGTATTCTATATTTTATTTGTATATTTTACATATAATTTTAATACAGGTAATTTCACTGACCCCAGACTTTTGAACGGTAGTGTAATTACAATACAAAAAAAAAAAAAAAAAAAAACAACAACATTTTTGGAAAAAGGAAACAAAACATTAGGGAGGAAAACCAAAAGAAAGAATAAACTGAGAATAAAAGCAAATGAAAGCTACAGGTGTCGTTTTACCTGAACTTCTGCAAAACATCATCTCCATCTTGAAAGCTACAGGGTTTTGAAAAAGGGATCTTAGAATGCGTAACAATGACATTTGTGCATGTCTAGAACTACTGACATTAAATGTCACGAAGGGAAAAGACTCGAAATGGTGTGAATGATGCAGGGATTTTACAGAAGGACACAATGAAATTCTTCTGGAATATTATTAATGGCGGTGCTACCTGGGGACATGGTTAGGCGTGACACCAGGGCTGGTGGGATTCTCGGGGAAATCCTGGAATAAACATGATGGAAAGAGATGAAGATGACCAAACCCAGGCTGAGGCCAATTCACTTCCAACTTACTATATTGTAAATATGAAACTAAATATCCCTCGTTAAATAAATATATTTACTAATTAAATATATTTTAACACATATAATTACATTTATATAAAAATATATTTTAAATATTTAGCATTCATTTGATTTGAAAATGAATTGACCCTTCGCCAGATTTATGACAAAATAATACTGCGCTGAAAAAGCAATGGTCCAACTGTTTAAAATCATGTTGTTTCTCTAAAATATGCATTATATATATATATTATTTACAGTTAAACATGAAATCAAATTATTTTAACGGATGCTAGTAACTTCAAAACCTAATATAAAACAATAAAACAGCACCTGCCATGAACTATGATTTAAAAACCTTGAGCATACTTTATAGTGGTAAACACTTTGAATACCAAACTTACCTAAACTAATTTCAATATGTTAATTCTAAAGTCTTGTTTGTGTATTTTAATGTTTGATCAGTGATGTCCTGGTGCATGCTGGGAAGGGGTAAATGATGGATTGTTTTGTCTGCTATGGTATGATAACGGTGAATGACGCTGATGTTGTGGTACAGTATTTCAGTGTCCTGTCATATTGCAGTTTGCTTGTATAAAAATAAGCATTCGGTCATCATTTACTCAACAGCTCTTTATCATACAATGGCAACACGGCTGTCAAGTTTCAAAAACAAGCTAAAATCACCATAAGGTGTCTTCAGAAGTCACAGCAGTAGTGCTTTTAGGTGGATTTTTGTCCTTTAGAAGAGCTTGATTGACAGCCTCTGATGAGTATATGCTTTGGGTTTATGCAAAAAGAACACAGAGCATCTTCTTTTGTGTTCCATGGAAGGGTAAAGAAAGTCAAACAGGTTTGGAAAGACATGAGGGTGAGTAAATGATGACATTTGTAATGTTTTTGTTAAAATGTTGATCTGAACATGGAAAAAAAGGCTTCTTGGATGGAGTATTATCCTGTCCACTTTATCAGTGTGATAATCCAGGCAGTGTGGAAAAGAAATCTTGAAACCAGAATGTTCTTGGTGCACGTCTAACTAACTAACTAACTAACTAAAACATTTTGAAGTAAGTAAATCAAATAATCACTACTTCACTGACAGATCACAAGCGATTTGTCTGGGCAAAATAAATACTGGAAATAATCTCAATCCTAGTACTTTCTCATCCCTAATTTACTATATAAAATAAATAAAAAGTTCCCAAATTAAAATAAAGTATTGAATACAACCAATGTATAGCCAACAAGGCCATAGGCATGATCTGAAGGACAGAGAGAAAACATATATAAACCTTATTAGCTGGGCTGTGCATATTAATTAGGTGACATGAGTTTCTAATTGATCTTCTGAAGAGCACAGATCGTCTGCTAATTTTATCTAAATCTGATACAAGGTTTGTCACAAGCGAAGGGCGATGAACATGCTTAACATTTCTAAAACGTCCCCATTTCTGGTTTTGATATTTGCCCTTTTTCAAATATAAGCCCATGTCTTTTGTGGAAAGGCCATCTTCATCAATCATTTCCCAGAATTTGAGCCAAAGACAAAAGGCAAGATGCATGCAGCGTTCAAGAGAACAATCCAAAAACAATAAAAAAAACAACAGA
>NC_056595.1:21178546-21261046 GCF_018340385.1 Cyprinus carpio
AATAATTCAACCAAGAAACCTGCACTGTTTTTTTATCTTATTTAAAATGTGACAGCATTTCAAGCCTGGAGTGATGCTTATTGTCATAAGGTTCCATTTAAAACATCATGTTTGGATATTATGTAACTTTCTGTCTGAAACTTCTGAATTGATGAAATTGTTGAAGAAACACATTAGTAATAAGAATGAAATGGTGGCTCTTCATCAGTAAATAAATGATGAGAAACACATCACTGCTGTCTTTTTTAATGTATTGATTACCTGTGTCACCCCAAACTGGTAAGTACTCATCCTGTTGAATGTCCAGCATGATCTCCAACCCATTTCCTGTTCCGCCTTTCAAAGTCGTCAACAAGGGGTTCCCATCCAGACCAGAGTTGAATGTGTAACATTTCCCATATCTTGTGTAAATCTGTGGGTGGACAAACCATAAAAATATATAATAAATGTTTTTGTTTTGCATGTGTTTTTAATTTGAAGAATGTTTAGTTGTATAATTTATGATATTATATTTTTATAGTAATATCCAATGGTATTTATATGGTAATCCTATATACTGTATACTACTTTTCAAAAGTTTGGGGTTGGATTTTTATTTTTTATTTTTATTTTTGATAGAAATTAATACTTTTAACGCCTTTATATTGTTATAAAGGATTTCTATTTCAAATGAAACCTGAAAAAATTTTAACAAAATTATGAACTGTTTTCAACATAATATAATAATAATATATTATGAACAAATCAACATATTAGAATGATTTCTGAATTTCTGAAGGATTGTGTGACTCTGAAGACTGGAGTAATGATGCTAAAAATACAGGAATAAATTACATTTTAATATATTTCAAATATAAAACAGCCATTTGAAATTGTACTTTATATTTTACAATATTACAGTTTCTACTGTATTTCTGTACAAATAAATGCATCTTCCTGATCCCTAATCAACTGAGATGATACGCTGGTCGCAATTCCTCACATATTCAAAGCTAGAAAAAATGTCGACACGCGGTTGATGTCGACACACTTTCACTGTAAGGAAATCCAATTAACTGACAGCAATTTAAAGAATAGGCTTCATCCCTTTTGTAGATAATAGCTGCCTAAATCTAATGGTCCTGACAGTGTTTTGACAGTGATGTAGCGAGAGACACTGGCAACAGTGTTGAGTTCAGTCATGGTTTCCTGACCCTGCTGTGACACTAATGAGTGAGAGATCTTCAGGCTCTAGGGCTTCAGCAAGGACTGTCTCCCGCTCACTGCTCAGGAAACAAGCTCAACCGCCCCAGCACACAAAATACTCCAACAAAAAGGTACAGCTACATTCTGCCTGCTTCATTCCTGTGAGTTCTGAGGCGTTTCAGCCGGAGAATGATGAATAAAAGCAGAATAATGAAGGGCAAACAGAGCAGCTGAATATAAAAGAAAACATCTGACGTTACTGAAAGATGATGTGATTCATTTGCTCAGTGTTAAACAGGTTCTCTAATCCCAGCTAAATGTACACAGATTACAAGTAAACCGTTTTCATTCAAAAGAACGGACTAATAATCACATACAAACACAAACTATTCAGAACACCTTAGCAATTGCCTAGCAACACCCAAGAGAACACATTCTAAAAATGACACCCTTACAAACACTTAACTACTCAGAACACCTTAGCACTTGCCTAGCAACACCCTAGCAACGAAAATAAACATGTTATAATACTCAGAATATCTTAGCAACCGCATGGCAATACCCTGACAACCTCACAGAACACTGTAGCAAATGCATATAAACACACTAAACTACACAGAATACCTTAGCAACACCCTAGCAACCACAAACAAACATGCTATATGTAGAGGAAATGTTATTTTTGTCTAAAATATTGATATTATCATTAGTATTATTTGCTTCACTGTACTAAAGAGTGTTCTTTAGACTGTCTCTGAGTGCTTTAGTATAATTGATTTTATGATGAGTGATAACAGGAAATCTATTTGATGTGTGTGTGTGTGTGTGTGTGTGTGTGTGTGTGTGTGTGTGTGTGTGTGTGTGTGTGTGTGTGTGTGTGTGTGTGTGTGTGTGTGTGCAAGACAAGTGTGAGATGGAAGTGTTATTTTAGTTTCTTAGATGTCCTGGCTACTTAGAAAATGATTTGCATTCAATTCTTAGAAACTCATCTGGAGGACATAGTTGGACACCTTAAAAGGACATATATGTTGAATATGCATTATGATTGGATGAGATCAAAGCATCTGCATTTGAAGAAGGTATAAATGTTGAGTTTGGGTGTTTCCTCTTTATTGCACTCTGCAGTCAATAATTTTATTCTTACAAGAAAATAAATATTCAAAAGACTTTCGTCTCATACCTTTATTGAAATTGAAAACCGCCACATTACTATAACACTTAGAATATCTTAGCAACAGCGTAGCAACACCCCGGCAACCTCACAGTGCACCCAAGCAACTGCATACAAATGTTCTAAAAATTACTTAGAAATCCTTAGTAACTGCCTAGCAACACCTTGACGACCTCACATAACACCCTAGCAAACACATACAAACACACTATACCAGTCAGAAAACCTTAGCAACACCCTAGCAACCACAAACAAACAGAATACAACTCAAAACAATTTAACAGCTGCATAGCAATGTCCTGACTACCACACACAAATGTGTTATACTACTCAGAACCCTTTTAGAAACAACATAGCAACACTCTGACAACCTTGCAGAACACCCTAGCAAATGCATACAAACCCATTAAAATACTTGGAATACCTTAGCAACTTTAAAGCAACACCCTAGCAACCACAAACAAACATGCTGATACTACTCAGAAACTCTTAGCAACTGCATAGCAACACCCTGACAACCTTGCAGAACACCCTAGCAAATGCATACAAACCCACTAAAATACTCAGAATACCTTAGCAACTTCAAAGCAACACCCTAGCAACCATATTTTTGAAAATGTTATTCAGTGCCACTAGTGGTGCAGATATTGAACACTTGACCTTTAAAAAGGACTCATATAAGCAAATGAATTCGTCTGACACAATCTCACTGCAATCGCTGTTGCATTCTTATCAAGCATCTGACGAGTGATGTGAGGTTGAGACTGATTATCTCAAAATCTCAATTTACATGAAAGTGCTTCAAGCTTAAATGAACCGTTGTTGTCAGCACGTTGCTGCTTCACAGGGAATTTGTGTTTGCCATGTCGAGTTCACGGTTTACCAAAACACACCAAACGAACACATTGTTTCTGAACAATACTGGAAGCCTCTCTCTCTTCCTTGTTTCCCAAGTAATTAACTTCATTCATTCTGAAGGGAAGCTCGCGCTGCACCAGGCGAGAACTCATTTAGACTGATGAATCAGAGCTTTGTGCATATGTAATAAGCAAGTGAGATTGGATTCGTGGAAAGCAGTCATGTTGATTTCATATCAGATTTTAGCTATGCATACAATTCCATATGCTTAAACACTGGAAGGGATTTGGGGATTATAAGAGGTAGATTGGTGTTCCATCTGATAATGGAGAAAAAGAGGATCGAGATATTGAGCAAAGGAGTTTAGCTGGAGGCAGGTTTTAAACACATCTGTGCAAAGCACCCACAGCTTTTTAATAATTCATGTGTCTTCTACCAGAAATTTGTCAGAGTGCAGTTTCTGTGCCAGTAGATGTTACTGAGGTTTTTAGCCTCAAAATCTGCCATACGTCTCTACAAAAGAAAAGAGAACATAAAAAATATTTTAAAAAATGTTGATTCTGATGACAAATGCAGCCTTCAATTTTACAAATAAATGATTGGAAGTGAACATTTTACTTATAAAAACATACAGGTGAATCTGAGTAAAACCTTTCATGAACATGAGCAGCTCATATTTCACCCCCAAATCAAAATTTATTCTCATTATTATAATTCAAAACAAAAAAAAACATTCTTGTTATAATGCAAAAAAAAAAAAAAAAAAAAAAAAAAAAAAACAAACATAAAACTATATTATAAAAATACATGATACATATTACATAAATACTATATATATTTTAATTCGAAATACAAAAATGTTATATTACTTTATTCCTATGATTTGATATATATATTATATTTATTTACGTATATTTATACAAAACAGTAATGTTAATTATACTGCATTTAATTTATGCTTATATTTACTTATTTAATTATTTTTAATTATAACAGTGAGACTCTTCTACCATTGAGAGAAATAGGAATTACATGGAATTGAAGAGAGAAGTTCACAATTTTTTTTTAAACCCAGTATTGGTTAATGCAAAATATAAATAAATATAAGACAAATAAAATGATAAGAAATATTGTAAAATTTAAATTACATTCAAATATTTATTTTATACATATTTGAATTTAAATATTTATTTTTTCCTCTTTGATTTTGAGGTGAAACAGACATGTTTTTGTAAGATGTAGCCATCCACACACACACATACACATAAAACACGTTAATGCAGTGGAAATGGTTTTTGCGATCTCTTCTAACAGACTCTGAGCTGATAAAATCAGAATCACTCTCATTTCTAATCCAATTTAACACCTTGCCCAGTGCTTTTCTCAGGCATTCTTAGAAACAAAACAAAACCCCCTCAGCTAGATTTATTCAGGTAGTCTAATTAATTGCTTTAAGAGCTTTGATTAACTACAACTTTGACTTGCTTTACTGGCTTATCCTGAGCAACGCATGCTTAATCCAAATGTGGCATCTGAACTGTTGATCAAGGTGAAAGTGCTGTTTACATACAGGGGTGAAGTTCTTGTGAGTGCAGTTTTCACCCCGGAACCTGCAGTCCAGCAGCATGTCTTCTAATTGGTGGCCCAGCCTGTCAATCATCTCTGTGGTGCTGAACTGGTAGTCAGGAGGTGGGCTGTAGTTGGAGAAGTCCAGAAGATGCAGCATCCTCTCGCGGTGTCGACTGTGTTTGAGCATGGAAACGCTCTGTCGGTTGACCGTGTGGTTCAAGTGCATGATGTCCATCCAGTAGCCGCTGTGGTAGAGGTCAGCTTTGGTGAGGCTGGATACGCGGAGGAGGTTCTGGTTGCAGAAAGTAATGGCTGGAAACGTCATGTTGTGAGACCAAACCAAATAGATCTTGGTCACGGCCGGGTAGGAAAGAAGATACAGGATTCGATTCCTCGACCATGTGAAGAGGAGCCCCAAGCAGACAAAAATAGCCAGGAGCCAAAACAAGCGTTGGGTTTTAGATTTGTATGGCGAGAATGCGTGCTTTAGCCCGTGGACTTTTGTTCTAAGAACAAATGCGGTCGTTACGTCCTTAACGGTGTGGGTTAAAGTCATTTGGAGTCTTTGCTGGCTGCTGCGTCTCTTGGCATCATCCATCAGAGAGTCTTTGTTTATTGCCTCCTGATTGGACGCAGACAAATCCTCCATAGTGTTGTTATACTCTGAACACAGGCTGCAAAGTTTCAAAATGCATCATGCATTTGGTCTCGATGTAGAAACATGATCCTGAGACTGATGATCACATTAATCAAATTAGATCCATTCATTAAGCTTTAATATTCGGCACCATTGCTTGTCCATGCAAAGAAAAACTAAAAAAAGGCACACAAAAAAAAGAGAGATTTGTACATTACCAAGCTGTGCTCCAACAAAGCTCATTAAGATAAATACAGCTAATTTCAGTCTCACTCACAGCCTAGTTTCTCCAGGATCCTCAGGTTAATTTGTCTTGCAGAGAAGTTGCTTGAAGCAATCAGATTGAGTTTTCTCTCTCAACCTTCACCTCTTCTCTCTTCTTTGCCTTCATTTTTTGGACAGAACAACTATGTGAGGCTGGCTGCAGATTCTTGTTGCTTTCCCCTTTGTGTGAGAGCACCCAGCCCCTCCCGCTCAGCTCAAATTATTCTGTCGATGGATTTGCAGCAGGCATATAGATCCATTTGTCCCTGCTTCTTGCATTCCTCAATCGGGAAACCCAGAAGCTTACATGTTTTTTTGTATTAAAGTAAAAAAATGACCAACTAAGAGCGCACAAGAGATTCCTGGAGGGTTTGTCATTTATCAGACCTGATTTTTGGTCTCCGTTGATTCTTTGGGGGTCTTTCACAGTTGTTTATTTTATATTAATATCAACAGTCTTCTCATGGGACATATATCGGTTTTATTAGTATAATGTTTATGTGCTCTAATGGATTCAATCAACTCAAATGAGGTCAGATGAACTGCTGTTTACTGGTTATGAATGACGCAAAACTGATACAGTGGACATGCAGCTGATCATTCTTTTTACAAAATCCTGTGCTGCTGACACCTGTAGGACTCTTTAAACTGTTTTTATACTTATGTATTACTTATGTATTAAAGTCTGTATTTACAGTAGGGTACAATCAAATATCTGATTGTTTTTTTTTCTTAATTTAAATGCTGAAACTGATGTCAATCTTTTCACTCAAAATACTGTATGATTAGAATAAAAATTGTAATAAAAAAATGCATAATGTAAGAACTGACAAGTGGTCTTAGACATTATGTACAATCCATCATGTTTTCAGGATGATGCATTTAATTAAACATACCAGGCAAGTATTTTCATATATTCTCATCTGGAAAAACCCAGTTAAATCTATGTTTATGCTTTCACTTTATTATTTTTTTGCTCCATAACTTCCTTGCCTTCCTGAAAGAAAATGACCTATAAAAAAATTAATTTCAGGCATCAGTGGCATTATCAGCTTCAGCTGAATGTGACTGACGCCATCAATATAATATTTATCTGATCAAGAATTGCATTAGGTATGTCTTTAAAAACAACGCAAGGGCGTTCTGGAACATAAAATCACCTCTCTCTAAATATTTATCACTGAAAATCACAGTTTGAAGATTGCAGTCTGCCCTCGTTTGCCTGCCAATATGTCTGAGCAGTCCCAGAACATCCAATCCAGTTTATCAAGCTCTTTTTATCAGCCACTGGACTTTCTGTGCATCTGCACAAACAGGATTTCTGCAGGTTTTATGAAGGTAAATCTTATACTTTTTAAAGATGTTTAAGTAAAGATGATTTAAGGAATAGATTGGAGGTTTTCTAAATGTAAATGTCTATGGAGGACAAAACAAGTTGTATTAGCAACACTTTAAAGTTTGAAAACAAAACTTGTTGCTTTTTAATTCATTTTACAAAAAAGAGCTGTTGCACTTTAGCTTAAGGACCAACAAGACAAAAATGCTGAGGAAGATATTAATTTTAATCAATTCAAACAACATGTAATGCCACAACATTATCAATTCAGGACAGCCTGCTCTGAAGTAAGACCTTTTTCAGGCTTTCATTTATGGAAGGGTGAATTAAGGGTTTTTAAGACCCGCAGAAACCCTGATAAAGAGCTGCCCACATAGAAAGAGACAAAACATCTGACCTACATTTAATGCAACTAACTACAGTTTGTTTGGCATTTATTTGCCATTTAGAGGCTGCCACAATAATAAACTGGGGTGAAAAACTAAAATAATGGCATCGAAAAAAAAAAAAAAAACTTCACAAAACACCTGTAGACATCATGTCCATTCAAAAGTAATAAATACAGATTATTTCATAGGCAGAACTTGAAACAACTTGGCAAATGTACCGTCTTGTGTATATATACTGTAGTCTGCTTGCCACAAACATAAGTGTCTTTCAAAGATCTGACCCCACAACCTTCGCCATGATTTTATTCATCCTAAAAAGAACTAATTTACTTCAACAGAAATGAAACTGGTTCATTTCATGAGCTCATTAGAGCTGAAAAGAGATTAAATTAATCTTCTAATCAATAAAATTTGCAGCTGCTTAGTAGCTGTATATCTCAAAGTCATCATCATTATTCCATAATATTACAGCTGTGCTCCATAATATTCCATTCTTGTGTTTATTAACCAGACTTCTCAGGATTGAAGAGCTATCTGTATTTCTTGCTCAAGTAACATGTTTCAGTGCACGCTGATATAAATATAGATGAGAGCTGGGTCTCTCAGCGGCAGCTAATTTTTTCCCAGTTACACTAGAGCCACAGTCAATATTTCTCTGTCTTGGATCATTAAACCTCATGGATTAATTTGTCTTTCACAGGCAAAACTTCAAGAAATTCAAAAATCATCTAGTTTTTTGCTGCACTGTATACATTCGCATAAACTAAGATTGTCAACTTATTCCTCTGAGCTCAGTTTCTAAAATAATATTCAACTTGCGCTTTGGTCATTTAATTTTTATCATCTAAAGAGTGCAAAATGAGTTCATTCCATTCCTGAAATCATTCCATTTTTCTCCAGAAGTTGTAATAAATTAAAGCTGTTGCAAATATTCTCCACATGATTTTCTATATCTGCAGATTTAGAAAGGTATCCCATTCGAAATTTATACATATTTAGGCACATTTGATCATGCTTTCTGCTAACACTAAAACTAGTACCTCAGCTATGATTAAAACATTGATTAATTTCTCATATTTGCCCACCCATTTTCCAATATTTCCCCCCAAAATCAGCATAGAAAAAGCAGAAAACATCATCAGATTGCATCTGGGCCTAATCATGCTGTAAATCTTCCAGCATGCTAAACTCTGAATTTAAAACAAGCTTCCTGGAACGGTCCAAAAAAATCATTGGCCTTAGATGACAGCCTTTAAATCTGGAGCATTTTGCTGAATAAAAAATGACAAACGTGCTGGAAGAGAGATGTAGCAATGTCTCTGGTGGCTGTGGGAAATCCAGTTATGGTCCAAAGGCAGAGCAAACGAACGTTAAATAAAAAGTCACCATTATCTGTGGGCAGAGCTGGGTAGTAACGGATTACATGTAATCTGGATTACGTAATCAGATTCCAAAACTCAAGTACTTGTAATTAGAGTAAACTACTTTTTAAAATACTCGTAATCAGACTACAGTTACTTTTTTATGGATTACATGATTACATTTAATTTACACAATGGTAAAAAGTTGTTCACAATTCACTGATTCTCCTAAATTTCCTTTTTTTTTAATGTTTATATTTTTTCCTATTAAACCTGCCACATATATACGTTTGTGATTCTTTTTCCGGCGGAGAGGGGGAGGGATGTCAGAATCGCGCTCAAAAGAAATCAGTAACAAGATAATGGAAAATGGAGGGGAGACACAGCCTTTAATATGTTCTTTAATATATTTTTTTTGTAATGTTGATTTTTCTTTATTGTTACTACCTTATGCACTTTATCACGTCAAGTGTTTTGAGATTAAATATTTAACTTAGATACTTTATATATATATATATATATATATAGTATATATATATAAATATATATATAATATATGATATATATATATATATATATATATTATATATATTAGCAATGTTTCTTGTTGTGTAGTTTCATGTTCTTTAATATTCATTTTTGTAATATTGTTTGTCTTTTCCTCATTGTTACTATGCACTTAAAATGTTTGAGATGGATAGAAATTCCATTGCTGTGTGAATTTAGTCTTTTTCAAGAAAAATTAGCTATGGTGTAGCTATTATATCTTGTAGCTATTTTTTTATGTTTTTCATTGATAATTCTATACACTTCTAGTGTTTTATTAGAGATTAAAATTTGACCTCGGGCAGTATTATTTGCTGTGAATTTTCATGTGTTTTCAATATTGCTTTTTGTAATGTAGCGGTTTTCTAAATTTACTTAATTATAAGTAAATTCCTTTAAAATCATTAGATGTGATTTTGTTTTATTCAGTGTTACTAGCTAATAACCAGCAAGGTACATTAGTGTTAGTGTTTTTTAACTATTAACTACAATTTGGAGCCCTTGTTGGTGAATTAAAAATATTTTTTGTGGAATATATATATATAATGACATATATTTTTTTTTTTTTTTTTGTATATGTCAAAAAAGTACAAGATTAGACTAATTCAATATATATGATATCAAATAAAGGTTAGCACAAATGTAATCTAAATGTAATCCAAAAGTAATCAGATTACGTTACCAAAAATGGTAATCTAAGAGATTATATTACTGACTACAAATTTTGTCATGTAATCTGTAATCAGTAACTGATTACAATTCATAAGTAATCTACCCAGCTCTGTCTGTGGGTTTTTGGTCCACTGCATCTTAAGGAAATACATGTGTGGATGAATTACTTGAGAAAAATGCCAATAATTTTTGGCCATGAGTGTACTAGGATGATTCCCTCTATGACAGCTCAGGGCTAAGCGCCTTGTTTAATGGTACAATGATGATAGTTCACGAATTACTCCAAATGGGGCTTAAAAGCCAGATCTTTAACCACTAAACTACACCAGCAGTCAGATAAAATAACTCCTCCTTAGTGAGAGTAATTGAAAGGGATATGAAGATGGCTGAGCCATCAGACTGGGACGGTTTCTACCTGTCCCGCTGTCAACTGTTGAAGTGGATCAGTGAGTGACAAATAATTGTTTTACATAGTCTTGGATCACTTTCGTTTTGATTTTGATAAATCAATGCTCTAATGCCTAGTGCAAAATTCACATGCTTACAATCTGTAAATATGTCCAATTTACAGCCGTTAGGTATAAACCTCAGCACTCCAATCTTGAATTATCAAGGAGTATCAGGGAATAAAACCCACATGACCAACCTTTACAGAACATCTGTGAATTACAATCTTCATCTGCTTTCAAATTAGTACCTTTCCTCAGGGAACATCCTTTTAATGTCCCGAAGGACGTCTGCTGGTTCTGTAATGCATAATTCCATTAAAGCGGCACTGTGAACTCTATATGAGGTTTCGTTCAAAAAATACATGTGCTTAAGCGCTAATTTGGAAACAGAATTTTAATGAGCTCGAGTGGAGCAATAAACACTACGGCTGTGTCTCTAGAGCAAATGGCTATTTTTGTGTATGCAGCTGTGAGTATGAAATTTTAAAAAGGGAAAACTAATACAGATCGAGCTCCTCTTAAGATAAATGTAATTTTTTTCTGGTTCAATACTGAATTACTGAATGGTTTTTGTGATTAAAAATGAAAGATGATTAAAAAATTATTTGGAAAGGCAAGTCAAGAGATATTTTACCCCAAAGGGGGTGATAGAGAAATAGTGTATGATGATATGAAATAATGATATTGGGGGAAAAAAACACATGCAAAACATTTAGATAAGATGTATCATTTAATCACTTGTGTATATAAAATATGCAGCAGAAAAAAAAAATCAAAAGGGCCTTTAGTGATATTTTCTATGAGACTAATGCCGTCCAGATAACGTCTAGAAGTCCTGAAATTAAATCCTTTCCTTTTTTTATAGGTCCATGCTCCATATTTCAAGACTTTCATTGAATTCATCATAGCAGTTTTATTGAGAGCATCAACCCAGTGCACGTGTGAGATATATGAGTGGTTTGATGAGAGTAGCATTCACATTTCAACAGGCGGCTGGTCTGCCGTACCGCTGCACATCACTAAATCATGTCAAGTATCTGCGGTGGGGTGTGCTGAAATTTTAAAATCAGATCTCCAGTTGTGTGTGAGCTTTACAGGGTGGCTGCGCTCAGACTAGTGAAGAGTGTATCAGAATAAGCCCGAGCGAGTGGAAATGGACAAGGACGACCCATCCTCTTGTGAAGATGCTTCTATTTAAGCTGGAAATAAGACGTCCTGAAACTGCTCTGCAGGGATTGCAGCTGATTTATTTCCATTTACTATGAGCAGAAGCGTAAAAAACATTTTGTGGCAACTATTGATTTCCGCTGCTTTGCTGTTCGTTCCCCACAGAGGGATTTATCTGCAACTTTATACAGATAGGAAGAAGCTTTTATGTTGTTCACATTTTATTTTACAACTCATGTATTATACAGCATCTAGCCCTTAAATCAGACTCATGTAGGATTGTTGGTTTTAGATGGCCACTGGTCAAACTGGTCTGTTTCGAAGGTTTTTGAGTACTGCACTTTTCAGATGAGAATCAGATAAAAACCAGCTTAAACTAGCAAACAACCTTAGGCCAAATGCTGCATGATTAATCAATTCCTTCACAATCCTCATCTCTATACTCATATTTCACGAATAAACCTTTAGTTGTGGAACATCATGCACATCCTTTACAAGTTTGGTAAACTTACTGAAAACAGCTCAGGCATTTTGCATTTCCCTCCCTTGCCAATATAAATTAGTTTTTAAAATGCCCTTTTTTAGAGACTTTTTGGAGGCCTATTCGAAAGAATAACAGGCTGGTTTCTACCCTAAAATACTTCATTTTATATATTTTACATGCATGTATGAATGGTTATGTATGTATAGTTATACATTAATTATATATATATATATAATTAAAAAAATAATTTATACAAACATATATGTATATCGATGTATACACACACACATTTTTTTTTATTAATTCATTCAGATTACATTATTTATAAATATTTGTGTGTGTACTGGTATTCACTAGGTTATGAGGACCAAATGTTCTCACAAGTATAGTAATAACAGTCAATTTTGAACTTGTGGGGACATTTTTTAGGTTCCCATGAGGAAACAAGCTTATAAATCATACTGAATAAAGTGTTTTGAAAATCTAAAAATTGTGTGTAATGGGTAGGTTTATGGTAAGGGGATCGAAAATACAGTTTTTATAGTATAAAAAAAAAACATTAAACCTACAGTATGGAATGTCCCCATAAAACATGGAAAAAAGTGTGAAGGTGTGTGTGTGTGTGTGTGTGTACATAGCCTACATCAATTAATTAATAAAAAAAGCCTGTTATTTAGTTACATGTTCAAAGAATATTGAACTTTTTCACAGTTACTGAAAAAAGTTAAATTCAATAATCTTGAACAAAACTGATAAAAAAAAATCAAAAACAATTCTTTTATCTTAAACAACGTCAGGCAAACATCACTGATGAAAAAAAAGCCTGTTAAATAAATCTAAAAAATCCTCACATCTTCAAAGTCAACCAAAAACATATTTAGCCTCAAATCCAGAAACAGGCCCAGACTGGGGCTGAACAAATATTCTTTGTGCAGTTCATGTAGTCCATCTAAAATACAACACAATCATCAATCATCTGTGGAAAACATTCAATCTCTTTGGTAACAGCGCCATCTTGTGCCCACAGTCCTCACACACACAGCACTTTAAGACTAGATAAAGCTAACTTGTTTGGTCATGTGTGGTGATTAATGATGTTAATAATTGATTTATTGATTTATGTTTGAATCTTTAAAATACACACAAATTGCTTTACTTTTTAATTTCAAAAAAACCCACAAATCCTAACCAAACAGGTGTGTTCCCTAGCTACTATACTGCAATATATTAAAACATTAGTTACAAACAGTGATCAAAGTAGATTTGCATTTAAAGTTGTTAAAGGGAGACCCACGGCACTCCATCCAAATGACTGAGCGAGTCAGAAGCCAGCAGAGATATCACCTGAGTTGCACCTCGTCCTGGCTGCTTCTGTATTCCCTAAACGCAGAGTCTGCCGGGAGACGAGTGTGTCTGTATCAGTAAATAACAGATGCTGTTTTCTTCAAACCCAGGGCCTTGTTCTGCGACTCCTGAATGAGAAAGCAGCACTGAGCACAGCCTGAACAGACCTGTTCTGTCACTCACAGTGCGTGAACAACCTGCCTCAGGTTTAATACGCACACTAACTCAAGATTTGGAGTTAGTCAAGAAAGGCTGGACTCTCTTCAAGGATCAGTTCACCCAAAAATGAAAACACTGTCATGTTGTTCCTAAACCTGTAGGAATATTTCTGCCAAGAAACACAAAATGAGATATTCTGAATCTGAATAATCTACTGGCCTTTTTTTTCTTCAATGCAATGTAGCTTAAAAGCTCAAGAAAGATGCAAAAGCATATAATAAATGTGGTGCATATGAGTCTATGTGCTATATTTAAAATCTTTCGAAGCTGTATGATTTACGCAAGGAACAGACTGAAATTTTAGTTCAATAAAATCTTGTCAACCTCCTTGATATATAATGAAATAAAAATAAATATAAAATAAAATAAAATAATCAGAGGTGTATTCTATGAATATATCATTATAAATAAATGTTTAAAGCAGATTTGTAACATCACACAAACACCTTTATTATTATTTCTAGAATTATTATTATTAATTCTTAAATTTGAAATTATTTAAAGTTGCTATACTGGCATATTTTCTGAGGAATAAAAATATACAAAAAATAAAAAACAAGTGGATTATAATTTTGTAATAAATTAATTATGCATAATAAAAAAAACAACATGTACTGAAGAACTGTGCACAATAAGACTAGGAACATGCATTAAAAAATAAATGGATTTTTAAGGGGAAAAAAAAAAAAAAATATATATATATAATATATATATATATATATATATATATATATATATATATATATATATATATATATATATATATATATATATATATAAACACATTTAGAGTAAACACACTTCACACAAAATTAGCAAGAAATCTCATTAGTCTTGTGAGAACAATGTTTCAGTTCCGCGGCTGTACTTTCAACAGTGTGCATTTTAACATGAACCTCTATTGACTTCCACTGTAAGTGCATCACTGTAAACATGATTATGATTTGCGTCAAAATTATTTCTGTGGTTCACAAATGTGAACAATAAATTTTGTATTGTAACCGAACGTTTCCTTTAATGTGCCGTTTTGGCAAGCTGTGAGTTCAGCATATCATTACATGACTCTCTGTGCCAGAACAAAACACAACATCATGACATATTCAAGAGGCCCATATAAAATTATTGCTGGACAAAGAGCTATTGATCAAATTAGGCATGTGTCCATTGAATCAGACAGACCACAGCTGGGCCTCACCGTATTCATTTCACATAGCGACACACATGCTGATATGATCTCATCTGAAATGACCATCAGCAGAAGATTACATCCACAGCCGGCTAGCATCTCCATCCCAGGCTGCATCAGACGCAAATGAAACATCATTAGGTGAGAACATATTGGCCAAATGTTCAACCCCGGAGTATTAATCACAATCTAAATTAATTATAGATACTTTAAAAGAGATTTGAAATGTTTGCTCATGCATTTGAGCAACCACTCATGAGATTTTCATGAGAAAGTTCAGGAAGTAAAGATTTTAATCAGCTCTACAAAAGGGCACGTATTATTTGGGGAAATCTCAGTTTACACTGAAGTTGTAATGAAATCTATGAGTGATGATGGAGGTGAACTGACAAAAGCTCTGCAAATAGAAAAGTAATACGAGACACAAGGTCACACTGCTGGAAACTGATGGAAAGGCCATGAGGCCTCATTGTTATTCAGAAACAAAACAAACAAACAAAAAAAAAAATAGAAAAAGGCAAGTCTGTGCCCTCTAATATGATGCAAACCTTCAGAAAGATCTTCTCAAATGTTTTTGGATTTTTTACAGGGTTTGTGACACCAGCTGTCTGATCGATGGATTTATTTCCTGAGGCATTTCCTGTTTATTTTTCTCTTCCCTATAACAATTCGATGCTATTTTAGGTTCACAATGAAAGGAATCCATCATAATGATCCTGTGATTTATAACGCAACTTCCGAAATATGGCATTAATAAAATAAGCACTCTCTGACAATTTAACATATGGGTAATAAACTGTCAGTGGCAAACCCTGAAATTAGGATGATCAATCAAGAAGTCCATACTGGAAGCGTTTGACATTGATCCGCAACTCCATTTTACCTTTTATTTTTAAATGATAATTTAGGCAGCATTTAACTGCATCAGATTAAGTGATTCCGTTAATTCTGGAATTTGCGATATTGGCACATTTTATGAAGAGCAACAAAAACAATAAATAAAATAAAATAAATGTACATTGTATAAATAAATAATCAATGTATAATCAAACAATTATAAAATATTATATTTATATAAATATACAAATAAATAAAATATAAATAATTAATAGGCATAATCTAATAATAAATATATACATATATAAAACTACTAAAACTTGTCTTATGTAATGTACGTTTATTTTTATGTATTTATATATTTTAGATAACACATTTTATTTCATTGATTTATTTATTCAAAATAAAATAAAATAAAATAAAATAAAATAAAATAAAATAAAATAAAATAAAATAAAATAAACACATGCATTGTATAAAATATTTAATAATCCCCACCCCCCCCCACCCAAAGACCCCAAACCCCTCTGTGTAATATGTAATATCTGTAATATCTCTAACATTTCAAATAATAAACTTCAAGTAAAGGTACATTTGTAAGTCGCTTTGGATAAAAGCGTCTGCTAAATGATTAAATGTAAAATGTAAATGTAAATTATTTCAGTTCAGAAGAAACACATTTTGGGTCTAATAAGGGTGGCTTCCCTGATGCATTTTGGGTTTCAAGAAAGAATTAAAAAGAATTTGTCAACTGACAGCCATTTAAAAGTATAATTCAGTCCAGCAAAAGACCTTAGTCTGGGAAATTAGATGCTTTTGGTTTGCTGTTTCTGTTTAGAACGATTCAGACTCCCGGCTGGCAGAAACAAGCTCATTAGTGTGGGCAGCTGTTGGCTGTGTGACTAAGATGGAAAGGAAAGGGGCTCAGTACATGCTGCTTCTGTTCGCTCCATCTCTTCCTACAGTGCCAAATCAATGCCACATCCATACATTTCATCCCCAAATCACTCCATCCCAGCCCCATCTCATTTCGGCTCACCCTATGCTACTCAACCAGAACCGCAAAGACATCTTTACACCCATCTCATGCCATAATACTCCATCTAGTACCCATCATCCTCCTTTCATTTCCAGAGCCTCTGCTACAGCCTATCATCATGAGATCTGTTCAGACATGCCTTCATTTGAAAACAAGCTCATGCCAGACCAAATGCTACACCATTTCCATCTGCTTTTGCATCTGCAATTTTTCTTTCATTCCAAAACGTAAATATCAAATATTATATATATATATATATATGTATATATATATATATATATATATATATATATATATATATATATATATATATATAGTGAGTATTTTCCAACTGTTTTTTTTTTCTGACATGTTGGTGTTACAGTATATCTTTCACTTGGATGTTATAAAACTGATTACATTTCACATGCTAACTATGCTCTCAAAATAGATATGAACTTATAGAAGCACATATTGTACAATACAACAATAAAGTGATTAAAAATATGTATAAAAATGGCACAGTACAGGACAAAATTACTTTGTTAATGAAATTTGTGGTTTTATTAATTCTGCAGGTGCTTTTATTCAAAGCATTTTATGATGACGGATTGGACTTGGCTTACTTAACATCCTACATTTATTTTACACTGAACATTAATCAATATAAAACATAATGGCTCTGGTACAGTGAAGTATTAATATATACCATCGTGCTGAATATTACTATATTGATAAACAATGATTTTTAGATGGTACTTCTAATAATGCTATGGATTTCCTATAGTACATGAGCAAACAAATAAAAGGTACAGTCATGCTACATGTTCACATCACCCTGGTAGCATGTCCAAACATCATTTAATAACACAGTACTTTTTGTTTGTGCTGCGAGATGAGTCTAGCGCCTGAAGAGACCATAGCATCTAATGCTATAATGAAGCAAAGCATGCTATCCCATTATTAGGCAGCTAGTGTGATGTGGCTGTAAAAACAGCTTATGTGTCATATGCACTGCACAGTCACACTGTTTTCCTTGCAAAATTACCCTGGAGTGACCAGAACGTAAGCCATAATACTCTTTCCACTGTTGCCTTGGGTACGCTAAGTTGGCAGGAATCTAATATTTTGAGCCGCTCTTAACTGACTTGCTCATTTACGCATTACACAACTAAAGAGTCCTGCTGGGCATGAAAGTTCCCTCTGAAGTAAAAGGCACTAACAGAGGCATTCACACCAACGCGTACTGCAGTGACGAATCCTGTTTTAATCTACTACTGCTGGCCGAGCTAATGTAGGAATGCTAAGCTGTTTAGCTAACTATAGCGCTTGTGTCTTTTGTTGCTGATTTTAGCCTAAATACCAATTATTTCCAACACACACCAAGACAATTATCCAATTTTTTTTGTTAGCATGGCCTACAAAGCCTAGTATAGACCTCCTTATGGTAAAACCATGTTATTCTTAGAAGTACCGAATTAATACACAGTCACTGTAGTTTTCATAATAAAATAGTATAAGAATATGCTTTAAAATTAAGTAAAAAAAAATTTTTTTTGACGTTTTAAATAAAGGTTATTGGAGTATGTTTTAAAATAAAATGCTATTTAATTTGAGCCAACTTTAGTTCACATGTGCTTTTGTTGCTGTTTTAAGCTTAAATGTGTCCCTGGAGCACAAAACCAGTGTTAAGTCACTGGGGTATATTTGTAGCAATAGTCAAAAATACATTGTATGGGTCAAAATTAGATTTTAGATTAGATTTTTTTTTTATGCGAAAAATCATTAGGATATTAAGTAAAGATCATGTTCCATTAAGATATTTTGTAAATTTCCTACAGTAAATTTATCAAAACTTACATTTTTGACTAGTAATAAGCATTGCTAAGAACTTCATTTGGACAACTTTAAAGGCGATATTCAAATAGTTGTATCTCGACCAAATATTGTCCTATCCTAACAAACCATACATCAATGCAAAGATTATTTATTCAGGTTTCAGATGATGTATAAATCTCAATTTTGAAAAATTGATACTTAAGACTGGTTTTGTGGTCCAGGGTCACAAATTATTTCAATTATTTCCAAAACACTAAACAAAATAAAAAATAAATGACATGAGACCAAGACCAATATGCCATGTTTTTGACAATCACCATGGTAAAACCATGTTGCAACCAAGTTGCAACGTAAATATGATCATGTTCTTACACAATGAACATGAAATTTTAAGTGGTTTATACAACTAATTCCAATTTTCCCGATTCTAATTAATTATGTGAGCGCTGCCATGAAAACATTGAAGCAACATTCTTGCAAACAACGTTGATTAGGCCGCACCATATACTGATCACTGAAAGACAATCCTGTGGTGGGAAACTGCACACTTCACTGCTAGATGAAAGACATTATGTAGACACGTCAACTGCCAACAAAACAATTAGTGTCGAGTCTGGACAGCAGACTGAGAGACAATTTCATCATGACACACGGCTGACTTGGACGATCAATGGTTGTGCTTGTGTCTCTGTAAACTAATGGACAGCAGCCACTTTACACAAGGCATCAAATACAAAGATTTCTAAAATGATCTGGTGCAGAAACTCTGGAGTAAATGACTTTTTGGATTGTTTTACACAAACCTTATCAACTCATCGACTGCTTTATCGATTGCTTTTGTTGCATTTCATTTTAGTTCTTCGGGTAATGAAATGTTAGAACATGTATTGTTTGTGCGATGAAAAGTTTGTTTTTGATGGACTTGGTTGTATTAATGCAGCAATTAAAAGTCATTTCATGAGCTGGAACAACTCAACAGCATTAGCAGCTAACTGATGGATATATTTCTTGCTAATGATCTCTGCCAGACTATCAGACCACCGTGCCCAAGGCTTGGGAAACATATGCACTCGATGAAGGCATTCATACATATTTAATCAAATCCCTCTAAACTTAGAGCTGACTGAACAGCTTGAATTACCGATATTCAGCTGAAATCGAAAGTCGAGCGAAAGCAAGGATGTGACAAATCCATCATATCCACACACCCAAAAGCAGAAGCTTTGGTTCTTGACGTCTGTGTCATCCTGAACCCTGGTGTTTATAAAAGCAGACCTTCTTCTGACAGCCCAGCAGCGGCTCAGTGGCTTCTGCGATGATGGATAAGATGAAGTTTCGGATATGACGCAGACACTTGATCAGTGCAAAAGGACAGATTCTTTTTAAAGCAACAGACCCTGTGCGCGGCTCCACTTTCATTACTCAAATCAATGGGCCATATCATTGAAATGCAATCCTTTTTCTTCAGGCTTTGACAGCCATTTGCTGGCAGACTAAGACGTTTTCTAGCACAAGTTCCTTCAACAGAGAAGAAACGTAAAGGTCACATGCACACACTTTCTAATTGCAAAGAAGGTTCATATTTTTGGCGATATTTAAAGAAAGTGGAAGGCAGTATTTCAGAAGTAGCATTAAAATCGATCGAAATTGAGTTTGTCTCTCATTTCAGTTAAACATCAATCTAGATCAACCTCAAAACTTAGAATAACCACTTTGCTACTTACACTGTAGGGGTCTTATTGGTTGGTCTTCTTTAATAATTGACATTATTTTTTATTCATTATTATAATTTTTTTATCATATATGGTATCAGTGTCCAAAATTAGATAATTATAAATATTCAATATATTAACTGGATTTATATATAATATTATATTTAATACACACACACATATATACAAAATATACACAAAATAGATAGGACTGTTCATAATGATATATATAATATGGCCAAAATTATTATCGTTATATATTTGGCCAGAATATTTTATATATTATTATAGAATTTAATATATATATATATATATATATATATATATATATATATATATATATATATATATATATATATATATATATATATATATATATATATATATATATATATATATATAAAAAAAAATTTTTTTCATTTTTAAAGAAAATACAGTTATGGCCAATTATCTACCACCAATCTATTTTTTCTAAATTAATAAAAAATAAAGTCAATAAAATAAATTTAGGCATCACAACATTATAATGTTTATTTATGAAATGAACAACGGGAAAAATTAAACAACTTAACACAGCGATCACCTTAGTCAAAAGCGGTTAAAATGCCTAAACCCTGTCCATTCAGTGGACATCTCTCTGGCTTTACTCACAGTTGTGAAGTTCTCCGGCCCACAGTCTTTTCCACGATACTTGCAGTCCAGCAGCATTTCATCAATGCTGTGGCTGGTCCTCTGCACAAACTCCAGCATGTTGAAGGTCTTGCTGGGAAAGAACTTGCTGTTGTCCGGTGGCTGTCCCAGGGCGGCCATGAAGTCATCAAAGTCGCTTTGCTCCACACCTAGCAACCCCGCCATCCAGAAGAGATCGTTGCGGATCATTTTGGAGCGTCTGAAGCTGTTGTAGTTGCAGAGGGTGATGGCCGGAAAGTACATGACAGGACTGTCCATTTCATCCAGGATGGTGACGTGAGGATAGCTGAGGTAGTCCATCACGGCTCCAGCCACGTGGTAGAGGAAGATGGACAGCGAGGAGAGGAACGCTGCTGCCCAGAACAGACGTCTAATGGTCACTCCTCCGGGCAAGAAGATGTGGCTCAGGCCATGGAGGGTGCAGTTGGCTCCGAAGACAGTGATGTCTGATGGCCGGGGTTGCTCTTCCTCTTCGGCGGAACCCATTGCGTTACTGTGGACTGAACAGTGAGCTAGCGGTCTAAATCTAACCTTTGCAAAGTCTGGATTGGTCAGAAGTGAGGGTGGTGTGGTCTAAACTGGAGCTAGGTCATAACATCCCCATCCATGTGGGGACATTCGGAAACATGAGATGGCCATTTTGATGCTGACAGCGGTTTCCGTTTTGTGCATTCTTGGAGGGCAAAGAGGTCCAAATATTGGGTTTCGTGGGGATGAAACTCAGTCCCTTAATAGATAAAGGATGAGGAGAAGCCCATGAGAAACCATAGAAATTAATCAATAATGAAGAAGTAAAAAAAAATCCAATAGCAAGCAGAGAGAAATGCCAGGCAGTTGGTCTATAGGTAATTACCTAGAGTATTAAACTTTGTCTCGCATCATTTGTGCTACAGACATGCATGATATTTCAAATCGAGCAGCTCATGTGCTATTACGTCTCAGAAGTGATTGCACTTTTTTACCTGGTGGATGAGAAAACATACCCACTGAAGCAAGGACCGAGACCACGATATCTTAGAGACTTTGGCATGGGATCTTTTGACTTGAGACATTACGTAACCACCTAGCAACCTCCCAAAACACCCTGGCAACCACAACAATGTGCTGAAAATCACTCAGAACCCTAAAATAGTGATGGTGAGGTGACACTAGTGACACATATTGAGACATTACGTAACCACCTAGCAACCACACACAATTAAAGTCTGAGATAACAGTCAGAAAATGTATTACTTTCTTTAAAAAAAATACAGTACTTTTTTAAATGTTTTATTAGCTGCATTAATGCAATGAAATGAAATAAAGCTGCATTTATTTGCTAAAATATACAGAAAAAAGAGTGATATTTTAGAATATTATTACACTTTAAAAATCACTGTTTTCTATTTAAATATATTTAAAAATGTTATTTACTTCTGCAAAGCTGAATTTTAGCATACTAAAATGTGTTTGATGTAAATCAGTAAGATAAATTAGTTATTGTTGGTTGGGTGTAGTTAGTGATATTTATTATGAATTATTATTACCAATGTTGAACCCCCCCCCCCCCCTTCTTTGATGGATAGAAAGTTCAACAGAAAATCATTCATCTGAAATAAAAACCTTTTGTAACATTACAAAAGTCTTATGTCACTTTTGACCAATTTAAAGCATTCTTAAATGCTGATAAATAATAAAAACACAATGCAAATGACTGATAATATTGTAAAGCATCAGCATAAGAAGTAATTAAAAAATGGCATTGATGAATAGAAAAAACAAACAAACACTTTGTTTCAACATCCAAAATGAACAGATGCTGAGTGCGTTCAAACTTATACCTCGGAACATTTACAATCAATTGATTGCAATTGTTGTTATAATGAAGAATCTGTTGTGTTCAGTCATACAGGTTTGGAACGACATGAGGGTGAATAAAGGATAACAGAATTTTAATTTTTGGGTGAACTATCCTTTTACTCCCTATAAATAATGAAGCAGAAGATGGAATGTTTACTTGCTTAAAAACAAAATTGATTGTTTTAGTTATTTGCACCAGTGCAGTTAAAAACCCAACAGTGTTTGATAGATTGTTTAAAGTTTTATTGTTCCCAAATTGCATCTATCCATTTACCTATCTAGCTGTTGTCTTCTGTCTATTACAGATCTAATCGATCTTCCCAAACAGCCAGACACACACAAATAATTTCACAGGAGAAAAAAAAGGACTAGGCGGAAAACAAGTAACTCCAGCCACGTGCATTCAGCAGTTCATCTCCCGCGCAGCATTCAGTCACTGCAATTCTGAAATCAGCGGAGCACAGCAGACTCTCATAATCTGAACCCTTAACACACAGCTTCCTTTACATCAGCATTTCAGTGTGCAGGGGCCCAAACGAGTCTTCACACCCTTTCAACATCCACAGAGCTGCATTCACACGTGTCCAGATTACTGATCTCAGCCTGCACACGCTTTCATATCCCGCGCCCTGTTTCCAGACATGCAGGAAATGTCAATGTTAGTATATGAAGAGCGCCAAATCCACTTAGCTCCTATAAAAGGCAAGTCTTAAACCACTGGAGTACAGAGCAGCCAGGAGAGAAAATCCATCAGGCAGGGAACCCGACAGACAAGGATCTCAAAACGAGCGTGGCTTAAATTTACAGGATTAGATTATGTAATAAGTAACATAAACGACAGAATGCCGCTACTGTATACAACACGCCATCTTACTAAGAATCAGTAAGACTCTAGATCATAATTATCATCAGATCCAATGATTTGCTACTTTAAAATGTGACATTTGGCATTATAACCTACGGACGTTCAATACTGCCTCCTGTTGGTCATTTTCCCAAGCAATTCTTTTAATTAGAGCACAAGAGGTCGTCTCCAGCATGAACAAGACTTTTCAAATACTGACCTGAATGTATAATGTACCGCACAATTAAAAAGGCCACAAAAAGCATTTGGTCATACCTGCATAAGCTACTCAAAATGTCTGAATGTCATTGCATTAGATAATAATCAAGTGATCTATGCAAACTATAATAAAGTGGCATCTGCAAAAGAAATTATGCTAGAGGGTTTTTTTCAGAAAAAAAACTTCACATTAAGACATTTTTGCAATGCAAACCAAAATTTAACACAGGATTTATGGGCATATTCCATTAATGTTTCACAACAACAAATTGTCATTTGTAAAATAATATATATATATATATATATATTTTGCAACTTTGTTTATGATGTTCCCAAAATTGTTGACCAATACATCTCCATGTAATTTCTAGTTGATGGTAATGCCTAGGTTGTAATCAATGGGGTTTTTTTTAAATAGTTTTGATTCATACAGATCCACAAATAAATCATTCATAATGATTAATGAACTATTTGAAAAAAGAACTAACTCAAAAGAACGACTCACTCACAAATCAAGTTTTCACTTGCACACAAAAGTAATATTGAGCAGATGAAATATTTTAAAGCAGATCTACACCAGAAAAAAATATACATTTTAAGATTTTACAAATTTTCCCATGATTAGAAATGTCTACAACATTTCCATGTTTTATGACCTTGCATTTTGTTATGTAATACAATGACAAATATGATTTAAGTTCATTTAAAATTTCCAGATACAGTGCCCTCCACTAATATTGGCACCCTTGGTAAATATGAGAAAATGCGGCTGTAAAAATAAATCTGCATAGTTTATCTTTTTGATCTTTCATTCCAAAAACTCACAAAATTCTAACCTTTCATTGAAGTACAGTAAAACAACTGAAAGCGGGGGAAAACTCACATTATGAAATTTTCCCGTTTTTCTCCTATATACTTTAAATATTTTACTCATAAGAATTTCTAGGGGTGCCAATAATTGTGGCCAACATGAACTAGAGAAAAACATTTATTTCATAATAAGACTTCCCCACCACATTCCATTGTTTTATTTTAATGAAAGGTTAGAACTTTGTGAGTTTTTGCAATGAAAGATCAAAAAGATAAGTGAAGATTTATTTTCACAGCCACCTTTGCTCATATTTACAAAGGGTGCCAATATTTTAGTGGAAGGCACTGTATTTCAAAAGCTTCAAACTTTTGGTTTGTTTAAGAATTTTTTTTTTTAATTAATAAGTCTAGAATTAGTCTCAACAAATATTTTTCTTTCTTTCTTTTTAACCACATTAATATTGTGAAATGTTATTACAATTTAAAATAACAGTTTTATATGCTAATACATTTTAAAATGTAATTTATTTTTCAGCATCACATGATTCTTCAGAAATCATTCTAATATGCTGATTTGCTGCTCAAGAAAAATGTATTTTTATCAATGTTGAAAACAGTTGTGCTGCTTAATATTTTGGAAATCATGATAAAATCAAGATTCTAGAATGAATAGAAAGTTCAAAAGAACTTTGATATTAAAAATCTTTTGTAACATTATTAATGTCTTTATTGTCACCATTATCATAAACCCCACTTAATTCAACAGAACAATTTGCATTCTGTTAAAATTACAAAATATTATCCATCCATCAGGTAATTCCTAAGAAACAAAAGGACACTCTAACAGTCATGCGCTGGCGCTTTCCTGATAGTTTGACATGTGAATTCCTTTCAAGCAGAAAAATTAATCAGCATTTGAAAGGGGAAAGGTGACTTTTCCAGTCCCTGAGGTAACTTTATGAAGAGCCATTCTGTGGGAATGAACTGAGAGCTAATGAATCTGCCTTCAGTGAGAATCTGACTTATCAAAGACATTTGTGGCGAAAGCGAGATTGCTGTCCTTTAATGAGAATGTAGAAACAGAGGGCCAGATTTGGGACACTCACACTCACTTTGATGTCGACACTGCCTTTCTAAATGTTTTGGCTCATTTCAGTCACAAATTAAGCACTTAAAAGTCCAAATTCTGTTATTGTTTACTCGCCATCATGCAGATTTTTCTTAGAAAAGTGTGATTTCTGAGGGGAAGATTTTCATTCAGTAGTGACTTAACCCTCATGTTGTGTTCTGGTAATTTTGATGTGGAGATGATTTTATTTATTTTTTTTTTCTCAAAAATGCTAGTAAGTGTTGTCACACTGGACTAAAACTAATTGATTTTGCTCACACAGGGTATTTTTTTTTTCTTACCCAAAATTATTGGATAATTTTCGTACTTTGAGAATGAAAGATTGAATCCAAGGTTTGGTGATAATATAGCATAAACAGAGATTTACATGAAAATTTTAAAAAGCAGGTCATTTTTAACCATGAACACCAAATTAGGTACAGTTTTTTTTTTTTTTTTTTTTTTTTTTTTTTTTTTTTTTAGCACAGCACAAGGGCTGAATATCGGTCAGTTGCTCAAATAAAGTGTTTATATTGTATAATATTTTATGTTTTTCTTTTTTTTTTTTTTTGTTATTTTATTTATGTAAATAAGAATTATTAAATATAGGGTATAAAAGAGATTTTATTTTTGATGCCATATAGAAGAACCTTTCAGTGATCAGTTCTTAAAAGAACCATGTTTTCTAAGTGTAAAGAATAGTTTAATAATCTAAAAAACCTCTTTCCACTATGAAGAACCTATTGTGGAATGGAAAGATTCCATGGATGTTAAAGGTTCTTCATGAAACAATCAATGTCAATAAAGGAGCTTTATTTTTAAGAGTGTGGAGGTGAATAAACAGCAAGAGGATTTATTTTTAGCTGAACTATACCTTTAGCTTACTAGGTAAATGAACATTCTCCATGGCTCTTTGACAGGCTTTGCTGATAGCTACAGGGATGATGATGCAGAACTGAGACAGGGAGTCTCTTGGGCTGGAAGTGGAGAGCTTGTTAAAAGGAATCGGAGGCAGGTGTTAATGTATTCGCTCTACTGTACCTTAATGTCTACAGGAGAGTAAACATCCCACATAGTCATTCAGCACAACCAGCAAGGTTTCAAGGGCCATCAAAATATAACCATATGCCCTCAAGCATTATGAGCGGGGTGGGAAAATTCAAGCCGAAAGTAAATAATGCATGATAAATAACACAACATGGTGAGTAAGAGTCTCTTTGACATAAAATGGTGGTAATTATGAACTTCAGAATTAAAGTAATTCCAGGGTTTTAACAGAAGAGCATAAATCTACATTCATAAATCCATAATCTCTGATGTCCGACGTCAGTCTTTCAAACATGAACGGCTGTCTGAATATGCAAATGTACATACATGAGTTTTTTTGAGTTCTGACTCACAGATCCCCAAGGACGTTTTAGACTAATGATCGTATCATGTGATGAATAATTTCTGACCTTTTAACTCTTTAAAAATGGAGAGAAAACTCCATTTACATGTCTGTCCAGGGAGAGAACTCATAATGAGTTGCATGTAGCTGAAAAGATACAGTGCATGCTGCTCTTCTCGGGGGGCGGGGGGGGGGGGGGGGGGGGGGGGGGGGGGGGGGGGGGGGGGGGGGGGGGGGGGGGGGGGGGGGGGGGGGGGGCATGTAGCTGAAAAAATACGGTGCATACTGCTCTTCTCAAAAAAAGATCAAATTGCAGAGTAAAAGAACCATAAAAGAATGTATGACTCATATACAGATATTACAGTTAAGTCTTCCAGTAACACACAATAGCTTTGTGTGAAGAACAGTCATAATTTTTGTTGTTGTTCACCAAAAATCTTTCCTTATGCAAAAACTCATCAGATTTTGGCTCAAAAATTGTACAAGTATAGGATTGATATTTTTTAAAATTATTAAATAATATAATAAAATGTAATATTTATCATACATGAATGGGGGTGTGCCAGATCAAATATATGGGCATTACTTATTTTTTTTTAAATTATGTGTTATCTAATTATTTATTTTAAAAAATAATACTTTAGCAAGTATGTATTAAATTAATTAAAAGTGACAGTAAAGATGTTTACATTGTTACAAAAGATTTCTATTTCAAATAAAC
This sequence comes from Cyprinus carpio, assembly GCF_018340385.1. NCBI lineage: Eukaryota > Metazoa > Chordata > Actinopteri > Cypriniformes > Cyprinidae > Cyprinus > Cyprinus carpio. The sequence continues at coordinate 21,206,411 of NC_056595.1, forward strand.
GCTATTCTTTTAAACTTTCTATTCATCAAAAAATACTGAAAAAATTCATCATTTTTTTCATAAAAATATTAAGCAATATAAGCAAAACTGTTTTCATCATTGGTAATAAGAAGACATTTTTCTTGAGCAGAATGATTTCTGAAGGATCATGTGACACTGAAGACTGGAGTCTTGCAGAAATTTCAACTTTGACTCAAGAATAATTTACATTTTTAAAAGATATTAAAACAGGTTTTTTTTTTAGTAGAACAATATTTTAAATCACAATATTACTATTTTTGTTGTATTTTTGATCAAATACATGAGGCTTTATTAAGATATTTATTTTAAAAACATAAAAAAGTCTTACCAGCCCAAAACTTTTGAACAACTATCTATTTATTTATCAATTATAATAAATTAATACTTCAATTAATAAATAGGGGTGATTTAAAAAGACTTAATTTTTGTGTGAACTATCCCTTTAAACCATCACTTTCACCATCCCCCTAACATGAAATGATGACCTCTGCAGTTCTTTTCATACTCCTCGATGTTTTATTGTTGAATAATAGAGACATTCAGTGTGAGAGTTGCTGATTTATAGCTGCTCTGGATGAACCAAGCACCAATTTTTACACGGATCATTTATCAAGGATTTCATGCCTACTGTACATTTACAGTTACATTTGATCTCAGCAGACATTTTTTATACCAGAGCAACTTGAGCGAAGAAACATCTCTCATAAGTGGCAATTGCTCGAGTAGCTAGATAGGAATGTAACTCAAGAACTGGGGTCAGACTTTATGAGGCAAGGAGGACACTGTGAAAATGATACAATTACATAATAACTGGAAGTACATAATTCATACTGGTGAAGTCCAGAAGGCTATCAGATCAGTAGAAGTAAGTTTAGTCAATGCACACTGTGCAAATTTAATGGTAGCGCTTCCCTAAAGTAAAGCATTTTCACACATAAAATCATTAGACTGTAACCAGCAGAAAGTTGAACTAAATATTAAATTCTATGTATATATTATATCTAACATAACATAACATAACATAACATAACATAACATAACATAACATATACAAAAAATGTTGTGTGTTTTTTCCTAATAATAAACTTTAAAAAACATGACACTTAAGTAGACTAATTGTATATACTGTAATATGAACATAATAGGTAACTGAAACATACTTTAATAGTTTAGTCTACATTGTTAAAAATGTTGAAAATGTATTTCCAAAATAATTCAAACACAACAGCATTTCTAAATTTGCATAAATATTGAATTTTTAATTAAATAAAATGTAAATAATCATTTCAATTTAATTTAAATATACAATTAAATATATTTAAAGTAAATATTAATTACTGTAAAAAAATAAAATACAATAAAATAAAAAATGTCTGTCTTCCTACTGGTTACATATTGATTTCAACTTGCAAAATTCTTATCGCTTCACTAATGCACTGCAATTTATGTTAAAAGTGAGAAAAAAAGAGGTCACTGCACTATAAAAACATCCTGTAAGTTTCAGAACTCAAAATATTCTTGTTATTCTAAAAACAGCTTATATTGAAGCCATTCTGCCAATAAAAAAACAGGTGTGGAATGTGCCACTTTATGACCTAATAGTGTGGCTAAACCCCGCCTCCGTAGAAGAACATCAACGCCTGGTTCTACATCACTGCCTGTTTAGCCACGCCCACTGATGCACGCATGTAGTGTAAATAATGTAAAGCGTCTTTTGTAAATCAAACGACAAATATGCTCCGAAGACAACAAGATGCTGTGCAGAGCCAAGTTGTGGAAAAAGTTTTTGTTTGAATAAATACATAAGTCTGAAGACAAGACGAGAGAGATGAAAACATTATTCTGCTCTCCATACTTCTACTTCATTTACAAACTCATTTTGTTCGCATGAACATAATATCATGGACAACATTTTTTTTTTTTGTTAATCTTTGAGAAAAACTGTATTTTTTGGACTGTGATTTAAGCATCACACTGTAAACCGAGAGATGAAATTAAACTTGTAGGGGGTACAAATGTAGCAAAATAACTTCTTTTTCAGCTGTGATGAGTCATCCACATGAAACTGCTTCTTATCACCAACTCTCAGAAGGCACATAATCAAGAGGCTCCTTTGAGCTTGAGACAATAGCTTTCTGTGATTCAAAAGAACGTTCTGGAATACAATCTTGTGAAACAGGAAAACGTGTTTTGTGAAAAGGGTAAAACAAAGCACCAAATTTTGTTGGTTCATGAACAGAAAGGAAAACTGACTGAAAATTAAATTGGACAGAAAAAAAACTACTTGTTTAGTTAGCATCAAGTGCTTATTAATGAATTTAAAGGTTAAAAAACATCAATATAACAACAGTGTACGCGACCCATGTTTTAATGAGGGGAATATTGGGAATGCCAGAAGTCTTATTTGACTTTTTTGGGGGCTTTTTAAAGGAAGAAAACCAGGTGACCTTCCCCAGATATGTTTAACTTTCTTTTCAATAACACAAAAACTGCACCACAACACATTCACATTGACATTTCTCATTTCCATCCAAACAGCTCGCAAGTTTGAACAGCATTCAGCAATTGCCAACAATTCAAAACAAACCTTCTTTAGCCATTTTAGAAGACAAGCCAAGACAGTCTGAATTATGGATGTCAATGTCCGGTATAAGACAGAATGGTCCTCTATTTAAGAGAAACAAATTACATTCGGTATTACATCCATATGAAGCACAGGTACACCCAAACAGCTGAGGACACGTCAGTATTTATTGCACTGCAGTCAGTATTTAATTCAAGTGTCAATGTTAAAAAGACACATTTGAATGAAAAACAACTTGTGAAAGATGGATGTTGTGCGAGAGCCCAGACATTGGCTGCTACTTCACTTGACAGCGGGAAGAGGATCAAGAAAGATCAAGGAAGAGTAGCTCTACTATTCAACTTTTATCTGTTGGATTTCTGCACTTTTGGATGTACAGCTCATCAGAATGTTTTTCTGTAAATGGTGGCAGTCCAATTTTAGTGCATTTCACAAGTGCACGTTTCACTGAATTTGTTGCCAAGTTGAAAATAAAGGGATAGTTCATCCAAAAATGGAAATTCTACTTATGCATGTTGTTTCAAATCTCGATGACTTCCTTTTTTCTGCTGAACACAAAATAAGATGCACTACTTAAAAAAAAAAAAAAAAAAATTTGAGTCAGTAACGTTTCCGCATTCAGCAAGGATGCATTAAATTGATCAGAAGTGACAGTAAAAACATTTAAATTGTTATGAAACAAATAAATGCTGTTCTTTTTAAATTTCTATTCATCAAATAATTCTGAAAAAAAAAAATGTTTCCACAAAAATATTAGGAAGCATAACTGTTTTCGACATTGATAATAGTAAGAAATGTTTCTCAAGCAGCAAATTGGCATATTAGAATGATTTCTGAAGGATCATGTGACGGTAATGATGCTGAAAATTCAGCTTTGCGTCACAGGAATAAACTACATATTAACTACCATCTGAATACATTTTATTTAAAATTGTAACAATATTTCATAATATTACCAGGTTACTGTATTTTTTATAAACTAAATGCAACCTTGGTGAGCACAGGAGACTTCTTTCAAAAACATTAAAATTGTATCAACTCCAAACTTTTGAATTCTTTTGAAAAAGCTTGGCTTTCATTGTAGCTTTGGCTTTCCTTAACTTCTGCTTTAAAAAAGAACAAATTCATGCACATTTGGAATGATAGTTTTTGAGGGAATTGTCCCTTTAAAAGGTCTGAATTGTGTTTAAAAGTTGGATTTGTTCATCTTGAAATATATTACAACAAATGCAATGAAACATCCATGTGCTCAAACCCTACAGCATGACAGTTTTGTGGGTTTGATACCCAGGGAATGCATGAACTGATAAAATATACTTTCAATGTAATGCAAGTATTTTTGCATGAATGCCAAATACATATATATATATATATATATATATATATATATAAAAATAATATATAAATTTATTAAACATCAGTACCCAGTTTCACAGACAAGTCTTTGCATGTTGCATGTAAAATGCATGTTTGAGCTGTCTTAACTTAAAGCATCTTGCACTGACATTTCCTAAAATGTCAGTGTCATTGATATGTATCAAGGTGCATAACAGTAATGTGTGTTTTTTCTAAAGCACATAAAAATTAAAATAACAAAAACTACTAAAATGTCCTAATTTAACTAATCCGGCTTAATCTAAACCCTGTATGTAAATCCAGGCCAAAAAGTATTTAGCACTTAATTCAGCCTTTTTACTCTCTTTTTATACACTACTGTACACAATGTGTTCACAATGTCACCTGTCACAGATAGATTAATGCTCATGTTGTGTCCTGGCCATTTTGACCGGGAGAGGATTTTCTTTTTCCTGAAAAAGCTAGTCAGTGCTGTCCCAATGTACTAAACCCTACTGACTTTACTCACAGAGTATATACAGTAACAACTTCACAAAGAATGCTAATAATTTTGGGGATTTTTTTATTTACCTTGCTACAAAATTGCTTTAAAATTTCTTGTTATGCTGTATTATTGCCATATATAGGATTCAATCTTTTTTATCAAAGTGATTGATTGTAGGCTTAATTGTTCTGAGCTTATGCACCTCAGTTTTTGAGTGGAAAAAAAAACTTTATTTGTGGAAACGTTGACCAATATTCACTCAAAAACTGAGGTGGATAAGCTCAGTTCATTGCCTACAATCATTCAGACAAAACCTGTGCTAACTGAAAGAAAACAAGTTCACAAAAAAATTCAATCCAAAACTTGGTGATAAAATAGCACGATGAAGATTGGTCATGTTTGACATGTTTTGACACCAAATTAGGTAAAGGATTTTCAGCTCAGAACAAGGGCTAAATCTAAAATGGCACATGTGTATAGAGTGTACCTTATTCTCCTAAAAAAGAAACCGAGTATCCCTTATATTGCTCTGTTGAAGTTGGCAGCCGTAGCCTGCATCGAATGTTAACTTTTAGAGACATGCAACGGTTAGGTGAGCACCGGCACTGAGCTGATTGAAATATTGTTGCATTCTGTGCTCTGTGTACACAGTGTTGGCATGAGAGATAAATGGACTTCATAGACCACTGACCATCAGTCCTTTACCCGGCGTTTAGAGGCATCCATCAAGACCTCCTTAGCCGCAGCAGGGTTACGGAGAGTATATTTAGCGCCACGGTCTGCTGTGAGAAATATTTCCCCAACACATCAGGTAATGAGCTCTGCAGATCAAACCTGCCGAAGCACACACGTGAACTGAAGGGCGTATGTGCTAAAATTCTAGCTTTCCTGTCCTGTCTGTATCTATTTTTAGCCGGCTGTAACGTTAGTGACTGGAGCAGAGGTAATTACAGCCATTTCAAAGGGCTCAGGTCTACACCGCAATAATAAAGGTGGATGCTGCGTTTCTCTCTGGTGGGCACTGGTACCGGCCGCGGATCTGCCAACGAGTGACTCATCGCCTCATGCGGGGAGAATGTCTGAAAATGGGAAACGCATACTACAGCGCAGAGAAGCTTTCAAGAATAAAGAGTGGATCATTAAATGAGATGGGGAAGGGATGAGGCTATGCATAGATTTTTGCAATAAAAAAAAGTTTTTAAATCACACGTTCAATTCAAAATATCGATCTCTGCTCTAGCTGTCATGTGCTCCAATATCATGTCTGAGATCTGGTCTGGAACTGCTCAGGGCAAATCCAATTGTGTTCAAATTCTTGATTTAATTTAACATACTCCCAGCTTATAGGTTTCACTGCTAATTTGCTTCACTATTTTTTTTTTTTTTTTTGTGTGTGTGTGTAATTTTTGAAATGCACAAATACACGTATCTGACTAGTTAGTCTTAAGGTCGCCCTTTAAAGATGGAATACTCACAGTACAAGATGCTAAAGTAAAAGTAAAAACAGTAATATCTGGAAATATTATTACAATTAAATTTTTTTATGTGATTATAGGTCTATCTTAAAATGTAATTTATCTGTTATGATAATCTAGTCATTACTCCAGTCTCCATTGTTGTGTATTTAATATTTTTGTGGAAACTATGATACATTTTTTTCAATATTCTTTGATGAATAGAAAGTTTAAAAGAACAGAGTTTGAAATAAAAAATAAAAAAACATTTTAATCATTATAAGTGTCTGTACTGGTCACTTTTGATCAATTTAATGCTTTCTTGTTTAATAAAAGTATTAATTTCTTTAAAAAATTCTCACACAAAGCTATCATCACTGTTTGCTTTCACTGAACTGGAAAAAACAGCATAAACATTCATCAAAACATCTCTTTTGTGTTTCACGGAAGAAACAAAAAGTCAGACAGGTTTGAACAACATGAGAGTGAGTTAATGATGATTTTTAGTTGCGGTTGAACTATTTAATATCAATTTAAACCTCAATGTGTTGTGCACAACATATCTGATACATCTACAGTCATTCATATGACCTCAAATGATCCAATTCAACTCTAAGATGCAGCATAACCTCTGATGGCTCTTCACAGTGCTTTCCAAGAGCCAAGACTACCGCTTTGAAGTTCAGGCATTGAGTGTATGAGAGGGGCTGCTTGAGACGGCGCTGTCACTGAACACAATCTCATCCCCCCAGCAAGAGCATTCTGATACATGTTTCCATTTAAATGAAACACTAAAAAACAAAAGCATGAGAGACGTCTTGAAAGGCATGTGGAAGATACGGTGAGATGTGCAAAATAAAGTCAAACAGACATCTCTCACAGGGCTGTACTAACAGTGTAATTTTTTAGCTATAGGGCACTGATGTCACCCGCCTGACAGACTCATTTCCACAGTTCAACACCAAATCACAACATGTTGCTTTGCTGTTTTATAAAAGATCTGTAAATATATATTCAGTCACGCACTGGCACACTGAGTCACTTTGCCTTTGCTTTTCAAGGCTGCTTTCTAGTTTTCGCTCTCTTTTGTTTCAGAATGCTAATTAGATCTCATGAATCAGGGCTTCTCAATTAGAGGGGAAAACTAGCATTTGTCAGCATTCACATTCATCAGAACTGCACAAAAACACAATCTGAAGCTTGCAATGTTTGCTCATAAGGCCATGAGTCTACAGTCAATTACATGAAAACAGTGTGATTCTGAAGCCACAGGAAAATGCAATCTTGACAACATGAGGTCAAAGGCAGCAGGCGGAAAATATAAGTCAATTGTATGTTTTTAGCCTCTCAAAAAGAATTGTGCACTGGTAAAACACTGTTTACTGGAATATAATGAAATACATGTTGCTTGCGAAGATAATTTAATCAAAATACAAGGCTACTTATGCATGCCTGTCCATAAGAAAATAAGCAAGTGCAGTGATAAAACAGTTGGAAATGCAACATTTAATTAACTTCATTTACGTTTACGCATTTAGCAACATTTGCCAAATTATTTGATGAATTGCTTTGTTTTGTATATTATATCAATAATGCTAAATTAAATATGCTGATAAAATAAGAATTTATATTATTCACAATATTGATGTATTAAAAATGTCTAATATCAGCTAATAACAAATATGGCACTGATATATGATATTCCCATGTAAATGATCAAAGTGCTTGATCGGATTGCTTTAAACGGGTGAATATTGACTATGCATATGCTTCAGGTATTAAAAAAAATTATTATAAAATAAAATATATATATATTATATAAATATTAATATAATTATTATACTTTTTATTCATTTTAATAATAATAAAAAATATTTTATTATTACAACTACACCATTATACAAATTACAATAAGGATTTTATGGGAATATTAAAAGATTATGATTCAACAACAATAATAATCATAATTTGTATAGTATTATTAGGAAATGTAGTATTTTTATCTTTTAATAGTTCTATGAATAAAAATGTCTATAATATGTAATATTCCCGCAAAGAAACATCATGGCACTAAACCAGACTCCCGTCAAGGCTCAGTACTTGGACCACTTCTCTTCTCCATCTACATGACGTCATTAGGATCTGTCATGAAGAAGCATGGCTTTTCCTATCACTGCTACGCTGATGACACTCAACTCTACTTCTCATTCCAACCAGATGACCCGACGGTAGTTGCTCGCATTTTAGCCTGTCTGAGTGACATTTCTAGCTGGATGAATGACCATCACCTTCAGCTCAACCTTACTAAGACTGAACTGGTTCCAGCTAACCCATCGTTTCATCACAACTTCTCTATACAGCTGGGTTTGTCAACCATAACTCCTTCCAGGACAGCCAGAAACCTAGGAGTTGTGATGGATCATCAGTTAAGCTTCACGGACCATATTGCTACAACGACCCGGTCCTGCAGATTTGCCTTATACAACATTAGGAAGATTAGACCCTTCCTGTCAGAGCAAGCCACCCAACTTCTTGTCCAAGCTCTTGTTCTCTCCAGACTGGACTATTGTAATGCTCTCCTGGTGGGCCTTCCTGCATGTACTATCAAGCCTCTGCAACTGATCCAGAATGGAGCAGAGAGGGTTGTCTTCAATGAGCCAAAAACAGCTCATGTTACTCCTCTCCTCATCAGGTTACACTGGCTACCAGTAGCCGCTCGCATTAAATTCAAGGTACTGATGCTTGCCTACAAGTCGACCACTGGCAATCTAAACAAAACCAAAAGCTCATTAGTTCAATCTTATGCGCCCTCCAGAAGTTTGCGCTCTGCAAGTGAACGACGCCTTGTGGTGCCATCCCAAAGAGATTCAAAATCACTCTCACTGACTTTTTCCTGGACTGCGCCCAGCTGGTGGAATGACCTCCCGATCTCAATTCGAACAGCTGAGTCTTTACTCATTTTCAAAAAACATCTAAAGACTCGTCTTTTTCGCCTGCACTTAACCAACTAATACTAGCACTTACCTTTTCTTTTTCTTGTCTATCATATTCAAAAAAAAAAAAAAAACCTGGCTACGTGTTCTGTACTAGTTGTTGTTCTCTTGTTGATCTGATTGTTTCTATTGTTCTCATTTGTAAGTCGCTTTGGATAAAAGCGTCTGCTAAATGATTAAATGTAATGTAAATGTAGTATCAAAAATAGTGCTGTAAAATTTCACTGGTATTGATAAAGACTGACATGTTGGTGTTGTGGTGTTGACATTGTGACAAACCTACTTCCTATATATTCTGTTGTTGACAATAAAAGCTGTGCATCCAGACAAACCCATCACGGTATTTTGATGCTAATTCATCTGTCACCTAGCAGAAGCTAGCCAAATGTAGTAGATGCCAACATGGACAGGTTGAGAGACACATACTCATTCTGAAAAGCAAAAAAAAAATTATCAGTGTATGCAGCTCATGGCAATATATAAAGAACATTCGGTTTACTCCTGCATGGTACTGTGTTGCACTGTTAAGAATGAATGTACGTATGTGAGAAGTGTGTGCTTTTTCAAAACAGAATGACTGATGCTGGGCATATCAGTATTAGTCTCCAGGCTTATAACGGAAAGTCTTCTGTTGTAATTTAACAGTCCTCTTGTGAATGGAAGCTGTGACATTCAGACCTGCATATTTGTCTCATCGATTTGCGTCTAGCTCAAAAGGCATTGTTCATTCCCGGCGGTATCCCTCCCCTCGGAAGCTCACAGACTCAGGACGCAGAATACCAATGATATGTGATATTTAAATGGTCGTGATATTTGCACAATTCAAACAGGCGGCTCTGTCTCGCAGGGGTCGTGGTGGTGACAAATACATGCAAATTAGCTGCATGTGCAGAAAATGTGGTGATGTTATCTACGGAGTTCAAACCAGTGTTCAGCAAACCTCTGGTTTTGATATCTGATGTAAATTAACAGACTCACTCAATTTAAAAATCAAACAATTTCTTCAGTCCAATGAAGCAAAAACATCCCTGTGTACAAAAAAAATTAATTAATTAATTAATTAAAAACTGCTTAATTCATATGTTATTCTATTTAAGGAGTAGCTGCATGTCTTTTGTGCCGTAACAAGTAAAATCTAGATTTGCCACCCCACAGTTGAATCTGGCACCTATTATGCTATAATCTGTGAAAATGCTTAAAGATAAATTATTATAAATAATAATATTAATAATATTCCTCCCAAAACTATCTGTATGTGTTTCATAATAATATTAACAATAATACATTTTGATATTCCCATGAAATTGTCTATAATAGGTAATATATATAATATATTATAAAATAATAATAATAATAATAACAATAATAATACAAATTCAAAGAATTTTCTTTCTTCAACCAAAAACAAAATAAATTTAGTATAATCTGCCTGCTGCCTTTTTCCATACAATGAGAGTGAATGGTGAGAAAAGATGAACATTTTCAAAGAATATCATTACATTTTTGTTCTGTTCCTCATATGGCTTGTGAAGTACAACTTAAAGTCATTAACCACTTTAATGTCTCTTTAATAGTGTTTTTTAGTGCTTGACAGTCGTGGTCACCATTCAGTTTCACTGTATGCCAAGTAACACTGTGATTGATTGTTAAATTTCTTTTGTGTCTGACAGAAGTAAGAAAATTGCATGTTTAGAAAAACATGATAAGTAAATGAGGACATTATCTTTATTTTTGGGTACACTATTCCTTTAAGAATCTGTCTAACTGATGTTTTTTCTTTAAATCCACAGAGAAGAGAATCTTCCTTGCTAGCAAAATGATGTTTTTTACACATTTATTTACTTTAATGCGGTATGTGAGAAACTCACCACCACAGCGCTGTCAGCGCACCTGATATATGCTGCCAGCGGCATGCTGGGACACAACAACTCACTCCCACCGTAATCAAAAAAGCTGCAGACACTGTCAAAGTGCTTCGCAAAGTAGACTGCATGATTCTCACCCGCAGCGCCGATTAGGCGTTAACCACACACTTTCTCAAATGTGACCCATACACTTCATTTCTGTGAAATTAAACATGGAGCAGCTGTTGCTAGAAAGGTTATTGGTCGCCTAAAATGTCAAGACGTTAAACTGTTTGTAAACTAATCATTTGAGAACATCTCACATTACTGTAATAGAAGATGGCATTGAGCTCAAGAGGAATTTACCAGTTATTATCACAATAACACAGCTTGAGATAATGGAGTTGGAAATAAAGGTTAGCGAATACACTCTTCTGTATTACACAGATCTGATTGAGAGCATCATACAATACTCGTAATTTGTGAAGCTAGATAGTGTAACTGAGAGTGTCTATTACTGTACCTTATTACTGTCACTTATGTTATTAAAACATTGCATGTGATGCAATTTGATTAGATATTTGTATACACTGTTAGTCTAGGTCAGAAATAATTGCATTTTCAAATTATTATTAAATTGAGAAGATTTTACTTACGAACAAAAACTATCATCTTATAGTCACATCATATGAGAGGACTTTATTGAAAAAAAAAAAACTAAAACACACACACAAACCCATAAAAAAAAAAAAAACCCAAGTTAAAAAAAAACCACACCAAACTTTAAAATACATGAAAAAACACACAAAAACAGAAACAAAAAGAAAAGTAAATACAGTACTTACAATATTTAATTCTTATTGCTACTTTTGTTACATTTAAGTAAAAACAAAAAGTAAATAAAAAGCAAATAAAACAAAAGAATATAAATAAAATACATTTTAAAATACATAAGTTAAAATTATAAATTTGCTGAGCTAGATAACAGTATCATAACTGAGACTGTCTATTGGGTACTTGAGTTGTTTTTGCTAAAAAAGCATCACCTAAATCACCCAGTGCGTCCGAATGACCCTAAATCTGCTGACATGAGCACTTGACACAAGCTCTGGAACATATACAGTATATGTGACTCTGTTAACAACTCTCAGTATCTCAGAAAATGTGGTTGAAGGTAGTGAAGTCGCTACTTAATTTATGGCCCGGAAAAGATCTCCCTTTGGACCTGAGTCAGCGACTGATGAAGCATCGACTCGAGCAGTTTCTTCTCATGCTGGCCACACTGAATTAAGGCAATCTCAAAAGCACATTGTTGAATTTGTCTCAAAAATGAAATGGATGATAGATGCTTAACCACAATCCAGCTCTGTTCTGTAATTTTTTCTTAATTCGTTTAGTTCCAAGCAATAAATTACACTGATAACATTTGGAAAGCACTAGAGAGAGATCAGTCACAAACTTGTGAATCTATATGTTTTCATCTGCATCAATCCTGTAACATAATGATATTTTAAAACGAGAAATGTTGCTTTCAAACTACAGTTCTCTGAAAGCAATGTTGCCTTTTGAAATGATCTATTTATAGATATGTTGTTTCACCTGTTTGTGTTCTTCTCGCCATTATACAAAATCTTCATATGTTTCTGAGATACCTTCATTATCAAAACATAAGAGCATTGCACAGAAATAGCATGTGTCATTAGAGATTCTGCAAGCAGAACAGAAGAAACATGTTCAAAATATGGAAGTTAATAATTTGCTCTAATGCCCAAAACAATTCTTTCATTTACAAATTTAACAATTATACAAATGACTGTTATTGTAACACAGCATGTGAAGCAATCTTATTAGATAGCTGTATCGACAATTAGACTGTTAGAAATAATTGTATTTTCAAATGAAATGGAGCAGATTTATTGAACAACAAAAATAATGAATTTATTTTCATGATATGAGATGACTTAATAAATTGAAATTAAATATAAAAAAGAAATAAACAAAATCACAAAAGTAAATAAAAAAAAAATTAAAATTAAAAAAAAATTAATATATATAAAAACCAAAATAATAATAATAACAAAATAAATAATAACTAAAAAACTAAACAAAAATACAGGGGAAAAAATAATAAAACAAAGTGAATAAATTAAAAGCCAACACAAAGTTAAAACACACAAACACACACACACACAAATAAATCAACATAAAACAAAATTAAAGCAAATAAATAAAACACCACAAAACTAAAAAAATAAATCAAGTAAATAAGTTAAAAAACAAAACATAAAACAAAGAAAACAAACACACACAAAAAACTAAATAAAAGCATATAATAATAAAATAATAATAATAAAAAGATCTAACAAAACACAAAATCAAATAATTAAAAACCAACTTAAAACAAAGAAAAAACTAAAACAAATAAATAAAAACACCACAAAGCAAGCTAATTAATTAATAATAATAATAATAAAAAACTAAATAAAAATACAATAAAATTTTGCTTTGGATAGAAGCGTCTGCAAATTGCATAAAAGAAAAAAATGAAAGCATAAAGTCAAATGAATTTAAATAATATAATAAGTACATTAAATGATCTTCTATCATTCCTTCATTGTAAACTGAATACACTTAAGGTACATGCTCAAGCTAACTGATACAATACACAAAATAATTAATCTGTATGTTGTATCTATAGGCCTCAACAACAGTCAAAACCATTATAATTCCAAATTTCAGTACCTGGGACAAACGTGGGACTGAAATCATTGCAACGCTTTTTACTGTTCTCATGGCAACATTATTATATAAGCCATTCAGCGCGGCCTCGACCAGAATACAAGTGACTGATACGCTCCATTTCGATCATGTCAGTATCTACGACATGGAAATACAAATCTATACACTCGCCTTACATACAGTACATGCAATCCACTTAAAAGAGAACAAATTGAGAACGACCAGATGAGAAACAGTGCCTGATGTCTTTGGTTTATGCAGCCTGATTTGCTCATACATTAAAAGTTGCATTTTCATATTTGATGTACTTCCTGCATTAAGGACATAAATCTCTTTTACGCTTTGCCTCAAGTGGATAGAAATATCCCCTCAAGAGGCAGCTTCCTGATAAAAGGCCATTAGTATTGGTTTTAAACTCTGCTAGAACTGCAGTGAATAAGAACCCACTGCAGACTATCGTAAGCCGTGTGCCGTTGCCAAGGCAACCGTGTACCTCAATGTACTTGATTGTTATCTGACGATTGAAGCATGGGTTGCTACATGAGAAAGCAGGCTTGGCTATTTCTCAAATGCAAGTGTTTTGAGGACATAAATAAAGATTGCAGCTCCTTCTACATATCCAGTATTCACTGTGACCTTGCGGTGTGCAAAAGTGCGCTTATTGTTCAGACATGCGTAATTAGCGCCCTCGGTTTGAAATATTCTGCCTTTTCTACTGCTAAGTTGACACTTCTAATCATTTTCTGTCATGTGTTGAAGTGCGATAGTGCTCGGAGCGTCAAATCACTTTCTTGAAGCCTATACGAAAAGCACTTGTACAAACTCTAATCTGACAGTCAGCGCTGGCCTCCTTATTTCCGTATAGTGTACTTTTTTATTCGCATGTATTTATCCAATATGCTTGGAGAGATAAAGGCATCTGAGTGGAAATCCTGTCTTTCTGTGGGATTTGAGGTGTTTTAGGGGTGTTTATATTGTGGCAGTTTAAGCACTTAAATAGCTTCAGGTTTCAGAATGTGTTTTTAAGCACAAGCACAATGAATTCGCTAAACCTGTTTTGAGTGTTTACCACAACAGCAAGTGTATTGAAGTAAACAATGTCTCCTCATTTCCATTCTGACAAATAATGCATGACTAAACGCAATCAAATATTCATTTTGAATGCATTCTCAAGGCCTACTGCATGTATTCAATAACAAAAATCTGCATGAAATACTCCCCCAAATTCATAAAAGATCACACTGAATGTCTGTAATAATTTACATTAATTATATATCCATAAAGCAATGAGACCAGCAAATTCCGTGAGGAAATATAAATCATAGGATCAGTGTTTCACTGTAGGAGTCTGTTGCATTGGGATTGTATCTTTCATGAATGCTTATGATCATACAAGTAGAAAGTAATGACTAATTTAACTCAGTTGTGCGACTATAGCTCATCTACATACTGTAACTTTTCCAGAAACTTTTCCAGCAGTGCAGTGTTAAACAGCTGTTTGCACGTCACAATCATTTGTTTACACAGCTTTGCAACTAAATTAATTCTTTAATTAATAAATTAATAAGTCTGAATCATTTTAGCGAGTTGGTTCATTCAAACCCTTCACTTTAATAAACAGATTCAAAAAACATTTACAGATTCATTTAAATAATCACTCAGTTGTGCTCCTGGATATCCCTGTGCATTATTTAGTTCTGTCATTGACAATAGTGACTGCTCTTTGTAGCCAAATCATACATTTAATATTGATATAAAAATATATACACATACACATTACAAATAAATAAAAATGAAAATATAATATACTTATAACAATTTATATATATATATATATATAAATTTAAACATTTTTGTATTTAACAATGAATTAAAACATTAAAAAACAACACACAGTTTATTTTTACTTATATAATTATTAAATGTATGATTTAGCTAAAAAGAGCTGTTAGTAAGGTTATTGATATAAATAAAGTATTAAAATCTATGATTAAAGTTAAAAGGTCAGTATAAATAAGGTTATTATTTTATATTAATATATCTAGGACCCTATGAAATCTATTAGGCTTTTTCCGTATTTTTTTTTTTTTTTTTTTTTTTGCATTTATTTTTATTTATTTATTTTTTTTTGCATTTTAATGGTTTAATGGTGAAATTAATTGTTTGTAATCAAGAGGTCTAATTTATTAAAATAATGAAACTGACACAATTTAACAACAATTTATGAACGCTATGAAATACATTTCTTTTTTCTCAAATTAAATATATTTAGTTTTCTTTTTTCTGGATTCCATTTTAATGGTATAATTCAATTTTAATAATCAAAAATCATACCTAATTAATCAAATTCATAAAAACAACTTATTTTTTTTACAATAGCACTATGAATATTTTGTTTTTTTTTTACTTTTAGAACTGTTTTATGGACTGAAAGATTTTTTGTTACCTGAACAATTAGCATGTTGTTAAATAACAGTACAACCCACTGAACATTGTACTTCTATCCCTCACGGCCTCGTTTTCATTCCTGTCAAAAGTTACAGGCGCACTCCTCATTTAGGGCTACTGCGAGTGATTGAGGACCATGTGGCGTCAGTGAGTTTGAAGTTGCTGTCTAACACAATGGCAGAGCTGCAGGTTCATCAGCATAGTGATGAGTTCTGGAAAGCTTGTGCAGATAAGCTTTGGCACAGAGATGATTTCAGATGTCAATAACTCCCTTATGTTCATCTGCGCTCACATATCTCCAACCTCATAGAGAAATCAAAGCATCTAATCACAGCAAATACCATCGATGGCACTGATCCAGTACACAATGTGAAACTCTCTATCTGCCCAAAACCACAACTAACAGCCTTAGATCGTTAAATTTGCCGCTTGAGATACTCAGTAACCTTAAAACACAAAAGGTCAGTCTCACTGCATTAAACATCACTATAATATAGAGGAGAAGGCAGGGAACTGTGACACTTCAGTTCTTGCCCATTTAATCTTAAAAAAAAATATATATATATATATATGTTGTTAAATTTAGCCTCAAACATCTCTGACAGGTCAAAGGTCATTAAAAGTTTGGGGTTTTGAAAGAAATTAATACTTTTATTCAGCAAGGATGCATTAAATTAACCAACAGTGACAGTCAAGATATTTTTAACATTACACACACACACAAAAAAATCTATTTTAAATAAATGCTGTTCTTTTTAACTTTCTATTCATCAAAGAATCTTGAAAAACAAAATGTATTACGGTTTTCATAAAAATATGGAGCAGCACAACTGTTTTCAACATTAATAATAAAAATAAATGTTTCTTAAGCAGCAAATCAGCATATTAGAATGATTTCTGGAGGATCATGTGACTCTGAAGACTGGCGTAATGATGCTGAAAATTCAGCACTGCATTACAGAAATAAATTACATTTTAACATTTATTAACATAGAAAACAGTTACTATAAATTTTAATATTTCACAATATTACTTTTTTAACTGTTTTTGACCCACATTTTATTAGGGTCATTATATATATATATTTTTTTTGCTTTCCAGAAATACAATCATTTAACAGCAAGTCTGTAAAATATTGTGTGACATGAATTTTGCTTCAAATATATACAGAAACAACGCCAAAGATAAATACACATGCATAAGCAAGCATAATTTAACTGTAGTTTTAATCAAATAAATGCAGCCTCAGTGTTATTAATTAAAAAATTAAATAAAAAAAAAACTTAAAATAATCCTACCAACCACACACTTTTGAACAGTAGTGTGTAACAATAAAATTATAAATTAAATTTTAAAAATCTGCTCTGCCTTCTATTAGCTGCATAATAGTTTTTAATGATAATAAATGAATGAATTAAAAAAAAATGTGCTCCAGATTCCATTAGTTGCACAGTATTTAACCAAAAACAGGTTTGAAAAAAAATAAAAAATAATATTAATAAAAACAATAATTTTGCCCCATCTGACCCCAAACTTTTGAACGGCAGTCGGTAACATAAGTCAAATTAAACTAGAACTAGGCAATATAACACTTGCACTTGTTTTTGAGAATGACCGTACCACATTAATAAATTACAAATGTAGATTTTCAATACATGCTACTAACATAAAGTGGCTAAACCTTTTAAAAGGTAGCTTGACTTTAGATGAACTACTTCACAGTAGGATCTAACTTGGCAAGCAACAGTATTAGTTTCAAAGTAGTTTCCTAACACCAAGTAAACACGTCTTTTCCCAGAGCCTTACGTAACCAAGAAACACCTACAACAGATCAATCGCAAGGTACGACCAACTGCTTCTGGATACATCTGACAGATTATTCAAACATCAAAGACGATGGTTTATTCTCTTCCCTTATTATCTGTCCCGAGTTCCTGACTTGAATCAAAGTTGCTTTGCTTTAAAACCCATATGTGTCTTCATGATGTTTTCATGAATGAAGATTTAAGGGTTCTAGCTGGAGGGAGAGATTCTCGCCTTCATTACGAAGCTAATCGTGCTCGAAACAAAGCCATAACAGCTCAACCTTCTGAACCATTAATGCTTTTTCATTCCACCTTCGTATCCTTATTAGCTCATCTCGGTGAATGTTTCAGAAATTATCCTGGTTTCATGCACCGATGGAGCACAGCATATCAATACATGCTTCATTGACAATTTCTGACTTTCTAAACTGGGATAATTCCAATGTCTAGGGAGCAAAAGACTTTCCACAGTGGCCCCTTTTTCATGGATATGCACTGATGTAATACAGACAATTATTTGCACACTCATCTCCATGTTTCTCAGTGTGGTACCCTGAAAAAACAATATTTCAAAGCCTTCAGTTTTCGAAACATAACAAGTCTCAAGAGAGAACACAATGTAATAATTTTCTTACAGCAAATAAAATGAAATGGAAAAACACATATGTATCCCATATTGCTTGTGCCCTCAGAGCAAAATGAGTCACAGACAACAGCAAGAAATATTTTATACTTTAGCTCCATATATATTTGTAAGTTCACCTCTTAGATTCATAATAAAACCGGTTTTCATCGTCACATGGAAATAAAAGTGTTTAAAAGCAATATGAAAACAAAAATGACCCTAATCACACATTCATCATCTTGAGTCATGTTTTGTCAAAGAAAACTGTATGTCTAGTAATCTTCCATCATCTTACGACTTTACCTTGACTGACTGAACATTGATCGTGCACCTACAAACCTGACCCGACTTTGCTTGAGTTTCTAAACGATTTTACTTACTTTCTGACTTTACACCAAAGTTCATCCAATTCAATTTTAAGCGGATTGGTATGAAATATGTGACACGGTCTCAGAAGTGAGATTTTGAAATCATCCTCTTTAAAAGCGATATTCACAAACCCACATCAAAGCAGGCTTTTTTTATTTTTTATTTTTATCACCGTCTCTTTCTTATTTCCATCACAACTTTGTCCCCTTGAGTCACTGTAGGCCTTTTCAGCAGACAATAGGCTAGTTCGAGTGAGACGAGATCACTGCCTCGTCTAATTAGATTGGCGGCTTCTTCCCCGGCAGTGGTGTGAGTTCACAAAACCATCGGATCTCTCGGTGTGGTTATAATCCAAACATGCTCTTCAAATTGAGCCGAGATGTCGCTGATGGAAACAAATGACTAATTCCACACTCCAGTGGATGCAAATCATCCAGAAAAAAAAAAAAAATCGAGATGGAAGCAGGTCGATGCAGAATGCTGTTTAAAACAAAATGGACTGGTCAGTGGGATCAAACCGATAATGATGAGCATTTAAAGGACATTTAAGCAACTGTCATTGCCTAGAGACAGCGCATAGAGCAGGAGCCCTTTTCTGGATATAATTGAATATACAGTACAGGCACAAAGGTTAAGAAACTAAGTTAACTTATTCATGGGTCATTATTTGACAACTAAAGTCATTATATCTGCTAGAAGCTATCTAAGCACCATAGAGAAAACACAATAAAATTAATGAAATACATTAAAATATACCTACTAATACACAGACGCAATTTTATTTATTGTTTTTTTATATAATAAAGAAATTATAAAAAACAATTGTGCCCCATTTTCCAGTTAGCAGATTTGCAAGAAAAAAATAAAAAATATTAAAAATAAAAATCATACAAATTAATATAAATAATAAATCTGCCATGCCTGCACTACAGGAAAAATGTATCAAAAATAAATAAACAATTACAAATTAATATAAAATAAAATACTCTGCCCCATCTTCTATAAGTTGCATTAAATTAAAAAAATTAAAAAAAAGTTTATATATATATATATATATATATATATATAAGTTGCATTAAATTAAAAAAATTAAAAATATATATATATTTATATATTATATATATATTAAAATAAAATAAAATAAATACAATTTTGGCATGTTTATTTGATTTTTCTGTACATTTGATTATTAGTGTTTATCTGATAATTCATTTTATCATCTCTAATTAGAAACTATTTAGCTGCATTAATATTTAAATTAAAAATCCTGAAATTATTATTTACATATGTATCATGTATTTCTAGTGCCACCACATCTTTGACATTTTTAAAAACACATTTTATGGCAAAGCCATGTGGAACATGATTAATAAGTAAGAATCAATTAAATACTGCTGACTTAGTAAATTAATAACATCTCTCTACAATCTCTGAGTTCTAGTCATGGAGAAAATCAGCATAAATTCTTAGCATGAAATCCATTAATGTAACCACCATGAGTGCTGAATGATCAGTGACTATCAGACGGCACAGTCAGGCATCCGCGAGCGGGACAGATGAGGCGGAGGTAGGAGATTACAGCGGTGGTGAGCTGCAAGCCGCTCAGCTCACACAGCTTTACTGTGTTATTTAACAGCATTTCTGCTCAAATTTTGACAAACACATATCATTTTAATGAAGGCAAAGTTGTTCTGTACTGTTTGGAAATGAGTTTGCAGATATGGCCCTTATCCAAAGCATTTTCTGACAGGATTTTATTGGATTTTATTTATTTATTTATTATTATTTATTTATTTTTTTACAATAAGGATGTCTGGTCCAGTTCTGGTTAGGCCAGTATGATTTGCCAAAATGTTTAATTATTTTTAGCAACATTGGCAATATTCTTAAAATGGGCATGTGTATATCTGTAAATGTGTTTTTCTTTATTTCAATTACATATTTAAAAAACATATTTTAAAAAGTATTATTTAAAATTCATAACACACTTTTGAGGAAAACTATGATGTGAATTATTATTATTATTATTATTAAATATTATACAAATATGAGTATGTAATTATTAAATTATTACGTGATATTATTACATTTTAATGACATAATTATATTTTAATAATATTACAAAAAAAGTTTTACTTTGAATATTATTTACTTAAATATAAATGAAATATTCAAAATAAACCTAATTTGTTTATAATTTCACCTATTCTAACTGATGTTTCCAAGTGTATCACAAGAAATTCTTTGAAAAGAACTGCAATTTCAACAAACCTTCATCTATTTCAGCCAGCTAGACAATATTTTCTTTGTGACCTGTGACTCAAAGTGCTACAACAATGTTCAATTTATCACTGAAGAACTTATGCTTTAAGTTTGAAAGATATAAATACAACCACCGCAAGATGCAGTGACAGTGCATCACTGAACCAGTAGGGCAAGTGACAGTTCTGTCAAATGGCCCGAAACTCACAAGCAGTCACACTAGCAGTGGGACATTGGGTTCAGTATCAAAAAATAAACGCAGCAAAAAATAATTTACTTTCCACAAGCATTTCTCCTGTCAGGTAAACAAGTATCACGGACAGAAGCAGCCGAACTATGACACTGAAGACAAACCTATTTTATATTCAAGTGTGTCTGCTATCAACTAAGATTAGACTAACATAATTTAGGGCCAGACCATATGACGCAGTGAAAATTTATACTAAAACAGCCAGGAAAACAACAGTACAATAATAGAATTAATTACATCTTTTACCTCACTTCAACCATTTTGGTTAATAATTCATACCTCATCTTAAAATACACTGTCAATTTACCAACAAGTATTATAAGTAATTGACTTATTTTAAATATTTATGTACAATTTTATTAAATTTGCTATTTTATCTTAAACATTATAGAATGCTTAAAATATTACTTATTTATATAAATAAGTCATATTTAAAATAATGCATAAATCAGTAAAAAATAAATAATTGATTACAATTGATTTACTAATTAAATTATTTACTTTTTACGTATTTAATTAAAATAATTAATTTACTTATTTTAGTTGACTTATCTTTATATATAAATAAATAAATATTAAGCAATTTAAAACTATTTACTAACATCTATGATAATTAAACTTTAAAATAAATATTTCAAATAAGTAATACTAAATATGCAAACAAATAAACGTGGATTCATTTACTTTGACAAAATCACCTGACATGCAATCTCTTAATAACAGACAGCTGTATTTGATAGCCTCTGTCTTTAATATATGTCCACAAGAATTGATTGACAATGCATCTGTGAATCAGTTCCCCCAACCCTGTCGTCGAGTACCTGCTTTATTATTCACACTGCATCAGAACTGAGAATATCTGCATAAACTCATGCAGTGAATGAATTCCCATGCACGCACTCCCAAGAAACATGTTCGCATATGGCTCAGTGTCACTTTTTACAAACCGCTGCAAATGTGTGAACATACTTTAAGGCATGCTGACCTGGCATTACCTTTAATTGTGGCGGCATTCATTTTCCTGCCAAAAACACTGGCCTTTGACTCTCATGACTCATTTATAACGCAGCCCTCGCGCACTTCAGGAGAATGATAGCGTCAGGAAGATCCTTGAAAAATTGTGCCGTTTCCCAAAAGCATCATAAAAGTTATTGATGTAGTCTGTATTGTGACACCACTTCTGGCGAATCACCCTCAAGTCAAACGGTGAACATCACAAGCCGACGAGCATGAGACGAGTGCCGCCGTCTTCTGAAGTCCGCCTCAATCTGTTCAAGTCTCTGGGGCTCAGAAACTGTTAGCGTGAGAAAAATTAAAAGTGAAGCGAAGCTCATCTCAAAGAGGACTGTGAACAGCAGGTCAAGATGAATATTGATCAAAGAAAGTATGAAAAAAGGATCCGGCCTCAAAGAAAGTAACTGATTAGACTTCAGCAGCTTCTGTCATTCGCAAGTGGTTAGCGACAAACGCTTAAATTGGTTAACAAACAAAGCTTGTAACTGACGACAAAGCAAAAAAGAATCACATAAGCATCTTGTGAGACTCCAGAGTCAGTTTGTATGACGAACACAAGCTAATTCTGCTCTGATGCTAGTGCAAAGGCCTTGCTTTGTTTACACAGTTTCTTAAAGCACTCCGTATCAAACTCGTGACAGAAATACAACAGAGGTGTGAACAATAGTGTAATCTAGAGTGAATTCCATCATGTTGGCTTAAATTTAAAGGGCATGAAAGTAAAATACCATAATTACAATCATGAACAGTTAAATTGCTCTCGCTGCTTTTCTGACATTAAATGGAACACGGTGTTATAAAGATTGAAGATGCTTGAAAGGCACTGTTCAAAAGACATCCATTATAAAATTTTTAAGATGATCCTCTCCCCCTTTGTATTTTCTTGACGTAGCATGAACAGGGCAAATAGAAAATGCATTTCCTGTAGTGCGAAGAGCTTTTTCTTTCATTGTGCATTGAAATAATGGAAGAATGCTGTGGTTCATCAGACAAGAAAAGAGTGTGCGTAAAACACACCCAGACATGCAACAATCAAATATGTCCAGTTATGTGCATTATGGAACAACAAATCTCCAATTTGAGCACTCTCGATTCGTTGGACGATATAAAAACACCAATTTTGTGCTAAGATTGAGCACAGATGAAATCTAACTCTTTATCTTTAAGGGTGGCTGTGACTTTGCCTGAATCAACATCTTTTGTTGGTCCTGGAACAACATTCCTGTCAAACAAACTTAACCTTAACCCTAATTCAAACAATTAAAGGTGCTGCACATAAAATTCTTGAGATGTCGCCTGCTAAATAAAGTCATTGCCAGTCACTCTCTGCCTGTCAATCAATCTGCACATTGAGGTTTTGCAGAGAGGGCATGTGGTTGAAGGGATGAAGACAGGTTAACTCAATAGCTGAGTCTAGTAAAAGTGCTTACAGCACCTTTAAGACTCCTAAAACAGAGAGAAATGATGGATTCTTAAATCCTCAACTGATTTGGGCTTTACCACTGGTAATTTATGGAGACTGTAGAGAGAGGGCAGAAAATCAAGGGAGGAGGAAGACGATAAGGAGGATAAACAAGAACACATCAATTTTTAAATAAATCACCTCCAGGAAAAATAAACCAGGATAAAGATGTGAGAAATGTGAAATAATTTGATAGATATTGTTCATTAAATTGAGTGACCAGATCACAAGCCCACGCAGCATCTATTGTCTTTTTCATATTGTGAGAGCAGAATAAAAAGAAAAACCTGTAAAATCCCAATTGGTAAAAGAGCTTGTGCCTCAGACATTTCTGTGATGTCAATGTCACATACAAATATGAAATATCAACCACAATACTTCCCTGACACAGTCATGACCAAGTCAATCTGAGGTGAACTGAGTCCAAAGCAATTCCATCAGCTGAAAGAACTTTTAATTCTATTCAATTCAGTGCCTGAACAAAAATCCATCAAAAATAATGTCACTTCAATGTTATTCGACCTTTAATGCCTTTTAAAATGCCAGCATATATACCTTTCAATAGTTTGTGGCCGGTAAGATTTTTATTTGAATGTTTTTTAAAAGAAGTCTCTTCTGCTCACCAAGGCTGCATTTTTTTAGAATCAAAAATACATTAAAACATACATTGTGAAATATTACAATTTAAAATACCTTTAGATTTATATTTGAGCAGGTTTTAAAATGTCATTTATTCCTGTGATTCAAAGCTGAATTTTCAGCATTATTCCTGCAATCTTCAGTGTCACATGATCCTTCAGAAATCATTGTAATATGCTGATTTGCTGCTCAAGAAACATTTCTTATTATCATCAATGTTGAAAACAATTGTGCTGCCTCATTTTTTTAGGATTCTTTGATGTATAGAAAGTTTAAAGAACAATGTAAAAGTCTTTGTCACTTTTGATCAATTGAATTGCATCCTTGCTGGATAAATTATTTTTTCAAACAAAAAACACAACAATATACTATATATTGATCACAGACTGCTCGAAAATGTTCAGTTACACATTTTTATATTTTTTTAATTCATCAGGCATTTCAAACAGCTACCCACTGGGGTCCAACAGGTGAACCTAATAGCTCATGACATTATAATATAAAGCATGATTGAAAATTTACAACCCAGTCCATCAAAATGATGCTCAATGGATATTTGTAGCGCAGGCTCTGCACACACACTCTACCTTAAGACCTTAAACATTCTTACAGCCACAAATAGATTAAAAACTTAAAAAGAATTTAAAGCATTATGAGAATAAACACACATTCATCAGTAAAGTCAATGTGTTGCTTGAAAAACCTGACTAAACCCATTCAACATGAAGAGATGAAGCTGTTTAGAATGAGTCACTGGCTGGACAAACAAAAACCTGGTTGCAGCTCAAGGCCCTTTGGACTTCAAGGCCCGGAGGCAACATCCAAATCGGTCCTATGGTTAATCCGAGCCTGTGTGTCCCATATGGGCATTACAGCTCAATGTGTTTGTGCACGTGTGCCAAATGCTGAATCCCATCTCAGACGAGGCAAAATATTTAATATAAACTCATAATTCACATAGAATTTAATCAATAATTTATCAATGAAAATTCTTTACTATAATATAATTCCTAAATATATGTAATTTATTTTTATTTATATTCTATGCAAGAGATATCATGTACATACATTGTAAAAAAAATATAAATAAATACATAAATTAAATTTAAAAAAAGAAAAAAAATGCATTAGGCAATCATTATCTGCCACTCTATGTAAATGCACTGAAAAAAAAATAAATAATGGGAAAACAATTTATGCAGTTTTAGTGTTACAATCGTTATCAGCCACATAATACATTATATTAAACAAAAGTGAGAAAACAATGCATCCAATTTTAATTTTACAATCATTATCAGCCACACTGTGTAAATGTATTATAAAAAAGTGGGTAAAAAAAATAAAAATGCAATTTTAGTGTTATAATCGTTATCAGCTGCAAACCACCACATATTGACAATGCCACATAAAGCTGTCACTCTCACTATTTTTTTTTTAAATCAGAACATAACTGTTTATGCACCTACAATGTTTCAGTGGAATGAAGAAAGACAATGCATCTATTACACCTAAACTGTTCGAGCAGCACAACCACTGGAATACATAATGCACAATGTTTGACAAGGATTTTATAATGCATTACTGTGTCTCTCACATGATGCATTTGTTTAAGGGCAGAACATCATGAATCTCAGCATGAACGTTTGTGACCAGCAGTAATCTGACAGCTATTACAGTACTTTCACAAAGCAGTTTATATACGCACATATTTGTGCACATGCACACACAAATGCACAAAGTGACGGCTTTCGAGTCATCTCAACTACCTAGTGAGTGTTTGTCATCACGCACAACAAAAGCAATTACCCATGAATGATTTGCAGTGCAATGCAATGCCTTGTTGCCAGGCAACACTCATGTTAATGAAGAAAGCCCTTTCTCTAAGTAAAAAAGTATAGGGCACGTTATTCGGCCGACAGACGGAGGGCTTGAAAACGAGCTGGATCACAGCGAAGGTGTTGAGATGTACGTAAGGTGTTGAGGATTGTGCTTATGAATGCTAAAGACCAGGATCCAGCCCTTGAGGGTTTCAAGAACAACACTGATTGTTAATAGGTACTTGGGTTTTCCTAAGGATGCTTAATTTTCATTAAGCACTGATTTCTCTCTAAACTAGGTAACTGCGTTCTGGGTCCAGAGGTTTTACACTGGTTCTCAGCATTGATGAATATATTGTCAGGAGACCATATTGTAGATACCTGATTGCAATACTTATTTTCATTAGAGTCAATCAAAAGCCACTATATAGAGATTTAGCGTAATTATCATAATGTTTGCACTCAGAGGTTATGGAGTCCAGTTAATGACCCCCAATTGTACCTAATTTCTGGTCATTTAGGATACTTGCGATGGAAATTAAAGGTGAATGATACTAAATTAGAAGCTGGGTATGCTGAACACACCAAATAATCTCTCTGTGAAGTATCTTAAATATTAAAAGGCCATTGTGCCAAATTAGCTTGCATAACCTACTGACATCTCAGTGGAATAGTTCACCCAAAAATCTAAATTCTGTCATTTTTTCACCCTCATGTCTTTCCAAACTTGTATGACTTCACAGCATCGAACACAAAAGGAGAAATCTTTACTTGTCACTCTATTCCATGCGATTACTATGAATGGGGAGTAAAAATAATATTAAAACACGTTACTATGGATGGGGAATGAGGCACTCAAGCTTCAAAAAGCATGGCAAAGCATCCTAAAAATAACAAAAGCAGTCCATAGGATTTACTATATTCAAAGTTTTCTGAAGCTATATGATGAATAAAAACCTGTCAGTCTGCTTCTCACACAAAGATATTGCATGACTTCAGAGGACTTGACATATAGTGGATATATACAGTAGGTTTATTTGCCTGGTCATTATAGAGCTTTTAATTCTATTAAAGGGAAAGTCATAACAGGATGGATTTGAAATGACAAAGTTGGGTAAATAATGACAGAGATTATATTCTGGGGTGAATTATTCCTTTAGTCTTAACGCATTCGCTTGTCACAAATACGAAAAAGATGTGGAATACATAGGCATACAGAAGAATTTTCCTCTCATTTCCCACCCCATCCATTTCTGACACCTACAAAATTCTTATTATGATTGTGCATGCTGATATTTAAAGCATGCATAAAGCCTCATCCTAGGAGGTGTGGACCTACATTAACCTCAGTGTTCAACATCACCATAATTTAGACCATAATGATAGCTGAAGTAATTTGTTCCACATGAATCCAAAAATAAATTAGAATCAGTCACAGGATTTGTATCCTTAATATTTGTCACAAACTGTAACTCTAAAATCCATGCATATACACCAAATTAAAAGGAAATGCAAAAGCAGCAAACAGAAAAATCCAGAAAATCTCACAGGAGCTTATCATCTAATGATAATGGAAGGAAACCACTGAAATCAATCATTATCACTGTGCAATGCATTATGTCATAACAAAGGTTTCATATTTGTTGCCTTCTTTTACACCAAATTTTCCTGTCTTTCATGGTCTGCCTGCCCTTTCAGTGCAGTAACTAACTGCAAGAATGTGACATTTCACTCTTTGCACTCAGGTGCATTTATTATGTCATTTCTTTATTTGAACAAGGTATTTATTTTCCTATGATCACAGCTATGCCTTAGCTAAAATCCAGATGAAATGAAGTGGGAAATTATTAAATAACAGAAATGTGCAACATGCTTTAGCCTACACCTGCCACTGACAAAATAAGCCATTTTAATGCAAAGCTTTTCAATGAAGTTCATCAGTGTAGCTCAGAACTTGCTGCATGTGTCAATCTACATGCAATCAATTTTTTTAAATGTAGTGATCATATGCATTTTAATTTTTTATCAAACTAGCCCATTAGGGATCTGGAAGCAGTGACTATTTTCATACTTTTATTTTTCTTTGGATTAGAGCTGCTTGCTTTTCTCACTGAAAAAATACAAACATTAGCATAAATATATTGTACATGTTCTCATTTTAAAGTTCCAATTTCCTCACTGCTTGGTTTAGTTGTACATTTATGCAGTTAGCTGGACTTGGTCAAGAACTGAGTGAGAGCATGTGCACACTTGTAATGTCTTTTGAGAAGTAGCCATTTGACAGTTATTCTTGATTTCTACTGCCCAGCAGCCATTGATTCATAAATGCAATTGCATATTTCAAACTATAGATTTTTCTGCTGCAGATGGTTTCGAAGGGAAAAAAAACAACACTGCAAAAACTGAGAAGTCTCTCGTCAACAAAGAAGTAGTCTGAAGGGGGAAAAAAAATAGTTCGCATAATTCAATACACACCGTCTCAGTCAATGGCGCTGTGTAGCTCATGTTGAGCAATATTTGCATATAAACCAACAGTGCTTGAACTTCAGTTTACCACAACTTTCAACTGCAAACTTTTCAACTGCAGTAGAAGAATATACCACCATGGTAACTTACAGTGGTGAAGTTTAGAGGGAAGCATTCCTCCCCTCTGAAGGTGCACTGCAAGAGCATTTCGTTGATATCATGGCCCGTGCGGTTGTAGAAATCCGTCATGTTGAACTGCTTGTGGTTGAAGTTGACAAAATTAGCCTTCTCCTTCAAGAAAGCAAGGACTTCTGGCTCAGCCAGGTGAGGGTTAGCGATCTGATAGTTCTCGTTGAGCAGTGCCAGCAGCTCCCCAACGTGGTACAGATCGTTCTTTGTGATCTTCGAGAAACGAAACTCGTTGAGGTTGCAGAAGGTGATGGCTGGAAAGGTGAGGTTGTTTGCCGCCACCTCGTCAAGTTTGGTGACGTGGGGGAACTCGAAGTAGTAGTACACTCGGTCCATGCATACGAACATCAGCAGACCCAGGGAGCCCATGAAGGACAGTGTCCATAGGAAGCGACGGAACGTCATGTGGCCATAGGCAAATATGTGGCTCATGCCATGTAACGTGGAGGAGTTGGCAAAAACTTGCAGGCTGGATGGCCTCATGCTTTCAATGCTGTCTTCGGAGTCTCCCTTCATAGCTGTCATTGGTATCCAGCGATAACAGCTGAGACAAATGGTAGAATGTGTGCAACGAGGCAAGTCTAAATGCTTGAAAAAGCAGCAAGTCTTTGAAGAGGTTCTCTACGATTTCTCAAGGAGCTTTCCAGTTAGTGGCAGTCCTCACTCCATCTGCGACCTCTTCCGCCGTCTCTAATAAAGCAGCTGTCATTCCATGCAGAACCAAACACAATGACAGCTCCAGAAAGACCAAGTCACATGAAAAGACAGGAGTGACGGGACAAAGCACAAAGACGTAAAGGGAAACCAAAAGACACTGATGGAAATGAAAGATCTCGCTTGGCGAGAGCAGCTGATTGGAGTGTGCCTCCTCCAGTCGGCACAGAATGGCTTTACATCGCTATGACAATGGCATGGAATGAATTAGTGAATGGGAAGATTACAAGAGCCGAGCGTCTGTTGCTCGTTGCCAGCTACATCCCCTTGTGCCACTCCCCTGCTGAAAATCAAGGGTCATAGACCTCCTCCTAGCCCACCTCTGTGTTTGGCAGCCTTAGCTGGGTCCCTTGTCTCTCTTGGATTCACAGCAAGCCGTGGGGAGCGCTGCCTCTTGATGTTTTGGAAAGCCAATGTGGTGGTCTCACCCCGGACAGCGAACGTTTCTTCCTCCAGTACTGGAAATGAGGATTTATGCACCTCTGCCGGCTGCCTGCCACCCCTCCTCTCTCTCCGTTGCTCTTTAGTAGTCAGGATCCATCCCACTGCTGAGCGCCTGCTTCGCCACAGCCTGTGTGTGTGCAAGAAGCATGGGGGGGAGGGTGCTAGCGGGGCTGGGGGTGCTTCGACTCTTGGTTTCGTATAAAAAGGAAAAGCTCTCAATGTGCAATGCTGTATTTCAGCTACAGGTAGTTGCAGAGAAGCAACCATCTGTGCCATGTGATTGTATCCGAGGAGGTTGGTTTTGCAGGGAAGCACATTCTCATTTTCCCCACTAAACCTGCATATTAATGTAGCTGGAGTTTGACAAGATGAGAGATCAAGACACAATTTGCGTGGTAACAGACATGTCGGTCATTAGAGACCAACTTGATTTATGGACTGATCAGTTCAATCAGTACCAATATGCATTGTTTTTTCATGGGGTTAATAGTTCAGGGATCCCATCAAAGGTCACTTGCAAATCCAGCCTTAAGTGCTATGATGCTCAGTGGAGATAAATTACCATAACAGTGGGTGAATGGCCAGGGTTAGAGATCTTTCTCAGTCGAATTAAATAAATATCCAATCAATATCCCAAGAGGAGGTTGGGAGTAAAAGACATAATATTTTATATTTATATTTACTTGTTGCAGGGTCTCCTTTTTAAATAGATGCAATTCGACTGACGTCAAATTTTGTTTGTGCTCGTTTGCTGTAAAAATAGGAATATGAAATAAAAATAGCTTTCCGAACTGTTAACAGAGCCCAGATGGAGTTTGTGCATGCATATGCATTCATATTCTGACTTTTGCAAATATTATTGTAATGTCTGGATCCTGTTAACAGTCTCTCCATTATTGCAAATATGCTGAGTGTGAGGGTTAGCATATTACAAGATTATTCTGCATATTTCTACATGTAAATTGCTGTGAGCAGCATACTATGAATTTGTTGTTATGTTTAGACTCAACAAGCTTGCCGTGTGTAGGTAGCATATCCAAAACAATCTTTGAATAAAAGGCAAACAGGTAATGCAACAACTAAAACTGGTTTATATTTCACATACCTCTACATGACTGATTACCATACATTCCTGGATGCGACAGATGCGATTTAGCTATTTGTTAGCAAGGCAAAATACAAGACCAGTACTATTGAGACAAGCTATGAAGAATGAAAAGCAAAAGATGGGAAAACAGTGTTACTGAAATACAGATTTAATCTTAAAGCTGGACTTTAAAGGAGGAGCAGAGCATTATCAGTGAGTGGGCGCTGCCTCCCACATCCAGACATCAGCATTGAACATTTAACATGGTACTGGCCTGACCAAACGTGCTAATTGCTTTATTTCCACTGTTGCACTCTAGGAGATAGTGATTGCTGTTTTAAATATGTTTCTAATTTCACCTGAGCGCCTGAATAAAATATTATACATAGTCACCAGTTATAGACAGCTTAAGTCATAATACACACATAATAATACAAAGAATCACCAACAAATCCACCATAAAACTAATTTGCTCGAAGAAAATGTTCAAAAATAGCAAACTATTAGCTAGTTTAAGCCACTATTGGCAGGAAATCACTTACAGGCATTTGTCTGATTGTTTATTGGTCTCCTACATTGACCTGGAGAATTTTTGCTTTGACTTGCTATAACAGTGCAGTTGCCATTTTTAGACTATGCAATAGAGCTGAATTCAGAATCGAAGAACAGGCCCCCTTTCAAATAATGAGTGTAAATGGGAATTGGCCACACCCCAAAGGAAGTTAAAGGGATACTCCATTCCAAAACAAAAATTTTGTCATTAATCACTTACCCCCATGTCGTTCCAAACCCGTAAAAGCTTTGTTCGTCTTCGGAACACAATTTAAGATATTTTGGATGAAAACAGGGAGGCTAGAGACTGTCCCATAGACTGACAAATAAATAACAGTGTCAAGGTCCAAGAAAATATGAAAAGTATCATCAGAATAGTCCATCTGCCATCAGTGGTTCAACCGTAACATTCAAGTGACGGAAATACTTTTTGTACATGAAGAAAACAAAAATAATGACTTTATTCAACAATTTCTCTCCTCTGTGTCTCTCCAAATCAGCGCAGCGGCATTTTAGCAATTCTGAGCTGTACACAGGCGGCTTACGCTCTTCTGTATCAGCCGCACCACAATAATATGTTTTTTACATGTATTTACGCTTTGGTTTCAAAGCAAACAACGCACTGGCGCAGCGTGGCTGACACAGAAGAATGTATACCATCTGTGTACAGCTCAGAATTGCTAAAATGCCGCTGCGCTGATTTGGAGAGGCGTTGAGGTGATGTGCGTTACAATAAAGTCATTATTTTTGTTTTCTTCATGTACAAAAAGTATTTCCGTCACTTCATAATGTTACGGTTGAATCACTGATGGCAGATGGAGTATTCTGACGATGCTTTTCATACTTTTCTGGACCTTGACACTGTTATTTATTTGTCAGTCTATGGGACAGTCTCTAGCCTCGCTGTTTTCATCCAAAATATCTTAAATTGTGTTCCGAGGACAAACGAAGCTTTTACGGGTTTTGAAAGACATGGGGTTAAGTGATTAATGACAAAATTGTCATTTTGGGATGGAGTAATCCTTTAAACTGAAATTATAGGAAGTTAAAATTCCGTTTAGTGTTCCTCCAACCTGGTCTAAGAAATAATTAAATATAAATAAATGTATATAAATCAAATATCTGTAGGTGACTTTTTAAACAGATTTGTTTGCACGTAAGACCTACAAAAACTTATTTAAAATTTAAATGTAAAGTTTGTCTTTAAATCTATATTATTTATTTATTTTAAATAAGTTTTTTTAATTTTTAAATTTTGAATGTATATTTTGTATTTTGTTATGTGTTATTTTTTTTTTTTTTATTCATTTATGAAGTATGTCTTGACAGGCTTTCCTTCTTTGGTTAAAAAAAAAAAAATTGCACTTTTTGCTGTTATATGGATTTCTTACTGAATTCTACTTACTACGCAAAAATTCTATTGGAATTACAATTCTGCATCCTATTTAAAGCCATTAATTTAACTGGAATTTGAAAAGCATTCTCAATTCAATTACAAATGGAGCACAATCCTGCTATGCAATATGTATACGAGGGAACATACTGTATGAGCCGTACAATGATAAATATGTTTGACATATGATCAATGTTTTCAAAGCTTCATTCAACACAAATGCGTGAGCACATGACATCTGTCAGGAAAAGCACAGGAACAGCTTGTCAATGCAGAGAGCTTGGCACAAACCATGAGATTTCTCCTTCAGGGACTCGACCTCTTGTCATAACATGTCATGAGGAACAGGCTTACTGTCATTCATAACCTTGTTTACATGTACTGGACTATTTGCACTCTCTAGCCAACCCGCTAAGACTCCTCTTTTCTTGCCTTTTTACAACAAATAAGAGGCAATTCACCCAAAAATGAAAACACTTATCCTTTATTCATCCTCATGTTATTCCAAAGGTCTATATGAGATGTTTGACAGAATATGAACTTCTGAACTATGAACTGTGTTTGGCTTCACTGATGTCATGTTTAAATAGGAAATTAGATTTGACAGATATACTGAAGATGAGATTAATTACAGTCTGTTCCTCATACAAAACTATCCGATGTGTTTAGAAAGCTTGTAATACAGCACACCGCATTTGTGATATATTAATAGATTTATGATAGATTTCAGATTTTGATAACGCTTTTCAGGGTTGAACAATATTAAAATTCAGTAATACACATAATACACTGCTACAACTGAATTTAGGTATCAGAACATTAAAGAATATTCATTTCATATTCAGTTTGAGATTTGTTAAAGAGTAGATTTCAGAATGGATATAGAGATTCATTTTAAGTGAGCATTAGATGATAGCAAAGGTATTTCAAATACAAAAATATGGTAATGAACATGCACAATTCCAAGTCCAATCTTGACTGATAAATACACAAACAAACTGTAATAACCAATAGAGTAGTAATATATTGCACATCATGAGTCCTAGTAATCATTCAGTTTCATTATATGGAAATTCTGAACATTCTGTCTAACATCATCTTTTGTTTTCAATAGAAGAAAAAAAAACAATATGGGTTTGGAACAATATGAAGAGGACTAAATGATGACAGTTTTATGCTAACACATTATGCTACATGAAATTTATTCTGTGTGCAGGAGCCAAAAGACAAATTATTGCTGAGGTACCTGTGAATATGAAAAGCAAATAAATAAATAAATACATTCTTCCATCTAGATAAGCAATGATGGGAGAAAAAAGCGATACAGCAGAGAGCACATGGACATCCACACATATAAAAGCACACTCTCCAGACACGTGTCATTTACCAGACAGAAAGGATGAACTACCCAATTGTTTTATAGGCTGTGGGAACATGCTCAAAATCTCATTCAGCTGTGAATATTGCTGAAGTCAGCTTAAACGCTGAAGTAAGACGTGCACACCCAAGTGTGATGCCTTAAGACAGGTGCTGCAGCTAATGTGAAAGTGCAAGCGTCTTTAAACTGGAACAGATTATATGAAGCGCCATCTCATTTCGGACCACTGAACTGTCTGTTACAGGGTCGCTTCTCTAATGCACTGGAGGTTCATGACGCTGTTCAGTTTTGCGGCAGCCTCTTGAGACTGTTTACTGAGAAGCAACAGTGAGCATAATTACACTGACCACACTGCCTGACCCAGGAAATAAATCATCGGACATCCGCGGCCAATCTAATGCAATCTAAATCTGTGCACCGACTAATAGAAGAACATGGCGCTATGATGAGGGTAGTGGACACCTTCATTTACTTCATTCAGTTGGATCAGTGTTTGTTTATGTGTTTGTTCGATTAGAACTTTCTGTAGCTATTTTAAGGATGAGAAAACAAATGGCTGGGCTAAAATGCAGCAAAATAAGAAAAGAAAAACTAAATCTTTTTAGTCTATTAAAATATGGCCCAAAGTTATTAGACTCTATAAGCAGCAAAAGTAGCATCTTTACCTGTTTGTTGTATGTTATTCAAAGTTGTGAAGTTCTTGTCATTATTTACTCTACATATTTACCCTTTTGTCATTCCAATTATTTACGTTTACGGAACACAGATAAAATTTCCACATTGCATAGCACACAACAAATATGGACTGTTTTATGGGATTTTTTGTCCTTTCTAATCACTATAGACCATCATTCTATAGAAAAGAGACAATTTTACATGCATTTTACAGACGGGTTTGTTCAATGTGACTTAAATTGCAAAGACTGTGTCTTGAAGGGGACATCGGATGCAAAATTCACTTTTATATGGTGTTTGCATATAAATGTGTCTTGGCAGTGTCTAGACACAACCACCCTACAATGAGAAAAACCCATTCACTCCTTTTTTTTTTTAATCCCCAATAAACTTATTATCAAGTCGTTTTGATTTTCTGAGCAATATGACACCCCTCCCAGGACCGCAGAAATATTTCAGCCCTCAGCCAGTTATACCTGTCCATCATTTTCTCCATGCTCAAGCAGCTGTAGCTCATAAGCAATGCAGGTGTTTTATTATTGGATGTAAAAGTGAACATAAGAGTCTTCATTTTCTCCTGACATCAGAGCCACTGAGAACGCATTGGATTTTTATTTTTATTATTATTTTTTTTTATGGTAATGCGTCACCGAATACACCTAAATTTGTTTATGTCTGCACGAATCATTTCATTTCAGACTGCTATATATATATATATATATATATATATATATATTATATATATATATATAGCTGTCTGGAGACATATAGACAATTTTCATGATTACTTGCAAATCGCCTTTCCTCTTCCACAGAAGAGAGGGCCAGCGTGAGAAGAGCTCATTAGCATTTTGAGAGGAGCTGTTTTTGACAAGTTAAAATGGGTGCTGTTTTTTCACGACCATTGAGGAATTTTAACTAAATTGGAGTCTTATGAGAATAAACCTGAACTTACAAAAGTACAAAAAATTATATTAAATTACATTTAAAATGAAATTATGTGTTGGCAACTAACTGAAAAGTTTAAGTACTATAATTTCTCAAATTAATCCTGAAATAAAAAAGTGCTAACAAGGCAAAATAATAAATAATACAATTAAAATAAAAAAAATAAAAATGACAAAAGCACATAACAAAATTAAATTATTATTATAGGGGTCATATGATTTCGCTAAAAAGAACATTATGTATTTATGCAGTTTAAGGTTAAAAAAAACACATTACTTTCCACATACTGTATTGTTTCTCATCTATGCCCCACCTTCTGAAACGCATCGTTTTTTTACAAAGCTCATCGGTCTGAAAGGCGAGGCGTGCTCTGATTAGCCAGCTATCCAGTGCGTTGTGATTGGCTGAATGCCTCAAGCATGTGACAGAAATGTTACACCCCTTAACATACTGTGATGCGTGTCCCAGTCAGAACACCAGCGCGACAAGACAAAAACATTAAAACCCATTACAAACGAGCCATTTGTAGCATCCAGTGGGGACATAATTACTGATTATAATGACCTATACTGTGTTTTTACGAGTTAAGTCGCATCACGCCACGTAAGCATAAAACAATGTCTACATTTGTGATTGGAGAAATGACAAACAACAAGTGCTACTCTAAACTGCGCAAAACTCGCGTTTGAATCATCAGTGGCAAATTCTTTATATATGTAAATGTACTTACAGACTGTGAGTCAGAAGCGCCGGCATTGTAGTCTTCTCTCCCAGGATCAGGAAACAACGCTCCATAAAATGTGCTGCACACATCTGAATATTTGGATTGAACTGTTCTGGAACAGCGCTGGAACCACTGATTTCTAGCTGTGTCCTCTTTTGGAAGGCTAAACAAAATATTTTCACTTTCACAATGAAACAGCATCTCCACAACATGGTGCTGGCGGCAACAGCGAGAATCAAACTTACGCCTTTTTTCCTTGCGTGAACATTTGGGCGGCGTTATGCAATTCTTCCCACATCATGACGTAGATATGTGGGGGTGTGTTTAAAAGAGGTGTTTTAGGAGGGCGTGGACAAGTCATAACTTTTATAAAGTATATCTCTTTGGGTTTGAGACCTTAGTCTTTGCAACTTTAAGGATCTTATCTATTCACGAACAGCTTGTAACACTCCGAAGAGAAAGGTCACATCATATGACCCCTTTAACTTATTAATTAATATGACAATAAAAATTATATACAAATATTAATAAATACTATTTATCATATAATTAATATCAAGATAACACTGCTCCTGGTAAATGCATTCTACAAAGAGCAAATAATTTGTAAAATGACAAAGAAGGTCTTGACATACAGACTGACCAACAGAATGCATCAACACTAATAATGATGATGTGGCCTTGCATCAAGTAATCACACACTGTACTGTGGGTTTGGTGATTTTTCTTTCTTGCAAATTTCAAGGCTCAGGTAAAAGAATGATGGCTAAATGGATAAAAAGCATGAAAGAAAGGATATACCTCTTTTCTTGAGAGTGGAGAGAAGCGTCAAACCTGAGGGAACCCATCAGTCCTGTCGTACAATGAACTTGTCAGATCGGAGGAACTGTGAAATTGAAAATATCAAAAGGTCTTGTCCAGTAACAAAAACGTGAAATTGAACACAAGCTGGAATACCCTGCAGCACACAAATCACTGGTCACAAACTAGAAGGCAGAGAAAATTTGTTTAGCAACTATGTTTTTAGTAAACTGTGCAAATAAATGCATGCAGAAGCAATTTCTAAATGAGACATGCAAACCTAACAAAGCAATGTAAACATATAGAAACATATATACATTTTAAAATGACAAATATTCAAAATACAGTTTACTGAGCCAGGCAGATATGTTTTTTTTCTTCTTATTTGCTTATGAAGCTGTGACTTAATTCACATGCAATTCACACTGCAGTTTTATCACACTGTTTGCTGACTGCACAAGATGACCTTTCACAGCGAACAGCAGTCCAAACACATGAGTCAATTCCTAATGATATACACAACACTCATACTTATCACTCAGGGATGAAGGTATACAAAACAAGATCATAAATAGCTGTTAACTTTTTACCTCTCTACATGGTCTTTACTGAGAGCTAACCCCTTTGGGAAAGCTTTCAGATGTACCATCTTTGGGCAAAGTGGATCATAATCACAGTCAACAGGACCAAGAGTGAGTGCACACAGATCTGTGGTCTGTATTGATGGGTTATTGAGTGTGCTCCACATCTCCTGCTGATGTAGTGCTACATAGGCAATGAAACCAGAGGGGTTCTCATCTACAGAAGAGGATCTATGATCATGAACATTAGGGGACACTAAACAACAACATATTTAAAGAATACGTTCACAGAGTTTCAACCAGCTTTGTATTGCTTCAGTGTCTGTAATATATGTAAATGATTACTGTAACCTCTTCCCAGATATCCCTGTTTATTTGTCATCCACTCCGCTGCATGGTGCAAAACAAGTCTTAATGCACTCCACCAAACTACAGATCGATTTTCCACATTTTTGCATTTCCACCCACTGACAGCTAGAAGGACAGATTGGCAGCAACAAAATCAAGTGCATTATGAATGTTGAAATTTTTGGCCAAAGGAAACACCACAATTTTCACTCAGAAATTGTTAGTAGCAGAAAGGCTGTGTTCTTGTTCATTATTGTGATGTTTTTAATCAGCCATTTGGACTCTTATTCTGACGGCACCCATTCACTGCAGTGGATCAAATTCTGTTCAGATGAAGAAACAAACTCATCTACATCTAGGAGGGCCTGAGCGCAAGTACATTTTCTTTTTTGGGTGAACTACTCCTTTAAGTTGCATAGACAACTTTAAGATCAACAGCTGTATCTGAACATCTCTCTCTCACACACAGATGTGATCAATTTTTACAATTTTATTGGTTACTCAGACAGGCGCCGTAAGCAGAGCTAAATTTCTGAAGCTGTAAGAAATTCATCGCAATAATTAGCCACCAGTGAGCATGTCACATTAAAAAGATCCAAGACTGACAAGTCTGACCTATAACTAAAAATGTAAAGTCCTAATTGTTTCAGACAGCAAAACCATATTATTCAGCAGGCTTAAGAGAAGCAGCAGTGCTCCCTTGTGTCAGTTCCAAAACCTACCAAAATGCCGAGTCAATCAATGGACAATATCTTAATTTCAAATACATTAGTAACAGAAATGAGTAAATGAAATTCAGAAAATTATTAATTTGTGAATACACAATTAATTTCAGCCTATATTTACCCATCTCAACTGTTAAATAGGATTGTCTATATAAAATCAGAATTATATAATCACTTACACCATGCTCTGAAAAACTCTTATTGGTCAACCACAATTCAGTAGGTTACACACTCTAAATCTAACCTACATGAAGCTATAATATTTTAACAGCGGCACTTGATTGACAAAACTCACGTATAATACACACTACAACAAAACTCAATTATTCACTAAGTATGCACTCCTGAAAAGCGTTGAGGCCAAAATTAAATGCAGCACAGATGTTAGTGCCTCTCATAATTTGCTGCTCTGTAATGGGTATCTGCAGGTGCAGCTCTTTAACATAATTGGCATATTATGCCGGAAGCTAATTAACTGTAGGCGTGACGAGCAATTTACATCCTCTCACCACCTGAACCCTGTGCCTTCTCTGGCCAGGTGTTCTGTGGATTTCAAAAGTGCATTCGCTTTAGACTGGGTGCAAATATGTTTGAGTCTACAAAAAGTATCAATACACAGCAATAATAAACAGGGTGAGTCTCAATAAACTGAACTCAAATCATACAAATCCATGAATTACATTGCTCAAGAACTATCCGCAGAAAGCACCCTGCAATGTATCACAACAACACTGGATATCCAACAGCATTCGGAGGACTTTAAAACAAACACTTTAATGCAGTTTTGTAACAGTATCTAACTTTGCCCTCTTAGCATAAAATTAGTTGGGATATAACACAGATGATGTTCTCATTCATCACATTGGAAATGTAAGTTCAAGTTGTGTGATTCTGACACTATGTGGTAGGGAAACTCGTATATATTATATAAACAAGGAAAGTGGTTTTCGAGTCATTCCTTTTTGAGTCACTGAACCAGGAACCTTTGTTTCGGCTCTGGAACCAATGTAGGCTATGACAATTTTGTCCTCACACACAGCTATTTTGGATTGAATTCTCTAATGTTATCAATCGTAGTGTGCTCCAGGGTTTCTCTCTGCTTTTTAAGGATGTACTGTTTGGCTTCTTTAATATACAAAAAGATCAAATTTATTAAATTTTTATTATTAACCTATTATTACTTCTTGCAAAATTTCATATTCACCGCAGTAAATTCACTTCACAAAATCCTTTATATATTGTTTTTAAAAAAGAGGTTCAACAGTATATCCAAGTCACCTCTTTTTACGTAATGTTGATATTCTCTGTATTTTTATTTTAGCTTCTTTGAAATTTGATTCGTTCTTTGGAAAACATAAGCGGCCTATAGTTATTAGTTCAATTAACAATTTGACCTTTGCGGTATAATTCCTGATATCTCTTTGAAATATTAAAATGTTATTCTAGGATATACAAATGAGTTAAATTTTGTAAGCGTAAGCCTTTCTTTACCATTTTTCTTGAAGATTTAAAACTCTGTGCATGATTTCTGACTCTTGTAATTAGAGAGCTGTAAAAACTGTTAATCTGTTCAAAAAGGTAGGATACATCATTGTCTTGCTCACTGGCATATGATATACTGTCATTGTTACATTTGTTTATAAAAAATAAATAAAAATAAAACTATGTGACCTTAAAACGTACTTTAATCAAGTTATTTGTGTGTGTGTGTGTGTGTTCCTCTGTAGGTTCATCCTGACACTGGTACCTCCAGCAGAGTGATGAGCATCATGAACTTGTTTGTTAATGACGTGTTCGAGCGCATCACTACAGAGGCTCAAACACTATAACAAGCGGTCGACCATCACCAGCAGAGAGGTGAAGTCCGGCTGCTGCTGCCCGGAGAACTCACCAAACATGCCGTGTCAGAGGGCACCAAGGCCGTCACCAAATACACCAGCTCTAAGTTATCACCTGTGAGCTGTCCAAAGGAATGAGGTTCATTTCAACAACAACAACAACAACAAAAAAGTAACATGGGGCATGTTTGCAGTTACTCTTCAATATCAATAAATGCACACAGAAAATTTGGTGCAACTGTTCATTATTCTGATTTAGAAAGCAAGTGTTTGATTTACAAGTGCAGAAGAATGCCAAAGAGGGACAGAATGATATCGAATAACCATACCATACCCACAATAAATACCATGGAACTAAATTTGAAATTTTTTCAGGATGAAGTTCCCATATGTGGGCATATATGGTATAACGTGGACATTATACCATATGTATATAGCATACGAGGGTATAATTTGGTTTAAATGTAATTTTGTGGCAAATTAAATCTAAAGGTTTTTCATTAATGCTGCATTTTTGTTCTACTAAAATTCTCTAATTTAATAAAGGGCTTTATGGCTTATAGAAGTTGTGATCACATGCAGTTATATTATGCAAATCAATGCATTAATACCTCAGTTTAGCCTCTAGGTCTGTGACCCTGCATATTTACACCAAGTCATGTGCAGAAATCTTTCACACTGTAGCGTTGTATTTTTGCCACTAGATGGAGTCATTTTAACATTATTGAGACTGGAGCAGGAACATTGCAACAATTTTCACAGAATCTCATAATATTGATATTTTTTTCAGGAGGTAGTGATAAATTAGTCACAGATTGGGAAGGAATAGAGCAACACTTTCATATGCTATGTGAGCATGTTTTCCCACACAGGAGTAATTATTTGTATGGGTAAATTAATACAAAGACTTGAATACACAACAAAACTATTTTTTGTATCTATCTATCTCAAACTAAAGAAACCCAAGCAAATCACAATGACTGAAAAATAAATGCTTTTATGATTCTTAGAAGCAGAAGTATATTGCATGGACTGCAAAAATAATGTGTGTGTGTGTGTGTGTGTGTGTGTGTGTGTGTGTGTGTGTGTGTGTGTGTGTGTGTGTGTGTGTGTGTGTGTGTGTGTGTGTGTGTGTGTGTGTGTGATTAAATTGTAATAACTACATAAATGCTGATTTTTTTTTAATGCGTTTCTCTATTAAGCTTATTTATGTACATGAAACGATATTTATGGTGGAAGACGCAAAGCTCTGAGTCACATGCCTTGTGAGAGACACATGAATATGATAAACCAGAAGGAGCTATAAATCAGCTATATATAAATAAAGTTTTAAATAAAATGTTATTTTCATATTTAAAATGCTGAAATAATAACTTGTCCATTTGACAGTCTAGTAGCTGACCAATGAAGTATTTCACAGAGGGAAGCTTTAGTGAAAACAAATCACGCTTTGCCCTTCATTAATCAGGGAATTCTGAGGAATACTGGGCCCAGACATGGTGTTTCGTATTCCCTGTGCTCTCTCCCTGACTCCTACGATAAGCCTTACTGATGATCTTATATATGCTAATGATGGCATGTCTATGGACATATTACAGCG
Organism: Cyprinus carpio; assembly: GCF_018340385.1. Taxonomy (NCBI): domain Eukaryota; kingdom Metazoa; phylum Chordata; class Actinopteri; order Cypriniformes; family Cyprinidae; genus Cyprinus; species Cyprinus carpio. Next base: position 21,249,040 of record NC_056595.1, read on the forward strand.
AGGGTGATGGTGTCATTAATGACAACGTCTTAAGCGTTATCGTCATCATCACCATGTTCCCCTTGATCTTGCGGTTCCCTCATAGATCCCCATGCGCTCATTTCATTTCTGCACACACAATCTCCCTCTCTCTCTCTCTTTTGGGTGGTATAAGCACATTACCAATGGGGACATTAGTAACTAATGCAGGCACTGGGCCCCGCATTGTTTTGGTGCACAAGTACATCATTAGAAAATGTTCTACTTGGCAGGGAAGCGTGTATTAACTCGGCTCGCAATAAAATGAGGTTGTGATCAATTGTTAAAGTTATCGAGAGCTATTAGGTTGAAATATGAACCTCTCAATTGCCATAATGAAGAGGGTGCCTGATCGTACACAATCAACAGAGCAACATACACCATGCATTCCGGGTGCTCGAAAGAACGACAGAAAGCAATTTTGCAGAAAGAAAATGCAACCGCGTCGGCCTAACCTCATTACAAATTTCACCTCATTACTAAATTTCAATAATCTACTCAAAACGTTAGGACCAACCAGCTATAAAACAGAATTGCGAGCTTTTTTTGAGCAACGGGACAATGCGGCTATATCATAAATGCCAGTCTCATGAAGAATTACATTTAATAATGCCAGCTAACTTTTGATGGCGGCACCAACGTTGACTCACAATTTTGGCTAACTCGCTGCATAAATTAATTTTATCTAATATTCTCTACTGAGGCATATTGATGAGTCTTAGCCTCGGAAATTAAATTAATCCCCCAAAGTTAATGTTTCGGAACTGAACAGAGCCCAATCTTGAGAAGAGCAATGGAAGACACTGTCTGGTACCACATTAAAGTTGCTGTTGTATTGTTAGATCAGTTTAAAATTGTTACAACTTGTATATCCGCCTTCAGCAACTTCTTTTAGGACCTATACATGATGGAACAAATCAGAAGAATGACTTTGTAAGTTATTTTAAAGCTGTATTAGCAGATGCTTATAGTTGTGTTTCTCACTAGACATGATCCATATTTGCTCATCTTTGCATCCTAGTAAACTACCGTTGAAAAGTTTAATCAATAATTAATTAAACAAATTAATACTTTTGTTTAGCAAGGATGCATTAAATTGATCAATTAAAAGACATTTAGAAACTTTTACTTTTTTTGAACTTTCTCATTCAAACACTGTTAAAAAAGTATTAGTTTGCACAAAAAAGAAAGAGAAAATAAATACAATACTGTTATTAATAATAAGAAATATTTCTTGAGCAGTAAATCAGCATATTAGAATGATTTCTGAAGGATCATGTGACACTGAAAACTGTAGCAATGATAGAAGTTCATCCAGGTCTCAAAATAGGATCATCATGGTTCTCATCACATGAGTCCAGTAGATGTTCACCTTACTGCGCAAACCACAAACTAATGCTCTTGAATGCTTCATGATGTTCTTCGATCTGTCTTTGCTTCATCAGGGCAGATTTCATCTCATCCCACCATTTATACAGCATTCAAACAGCTCATAATCATGTTGGTTATTCGTCGAAAAAAAATTTATTGTTATCAATTAGTTTCAACCAATTAGCTTGCATTTCTAATTCTTGGTCTGCTCTTTGTTCCTTTAATTAGTAAATTCATTAGTACCGTCTAGTGTTGCACGCCAAGTAGATGTTTCAGCAATGTATTCTTATGATTTTAACATGAGGCACAGCAGTGATGGCAGTATTAAGTGGAGGATAATCAGCAGGAACTAATTGTCTAATTGCACTGATGAAGGTTACGATCATTAGCCTGTTTTGGAAGTCCGGTCCTCAGCAGCGTGTGGCTGTCTGACCGGACCATCCTAACCCTACAGATGGCCTCACTGTTAAGCTCACGGCAGGACAAAATGACAGACATCTTCTATCCACGGGGAGCAAGACAAACGAGTGTGTGTCTGCGTACGTGCATATGTATATGCGTGTTGCGTGTGTGTGTTGTCCGCAGGGAGCAAGACGAACGAGTCGAAGGAGTGCTGATTCAATGCACTTCTTTCTTTTTCTTGCTTGAGAAAGTCCCTGCCTCCACAAAAATTGAATGTCCACCATTTGAGAAATGAATTCATGGAAGTCACTGTCTTTTTTCCCCATTAGTAAGTGTTTAGTTCAACGTTTTAAATAATTGCGTTACAAGGAATGATATTTAAAATACATTTGGGAGGCAATGGGGCGGGGAAAGTGCCTACATGTTTTGCTGATGATACCCGGGCCATTTGGAAGACATCAAAGTAGTGAGGAGGTAGCCCAGATGCATATTATAAACTCATTATGTGTATCATTTAAAAGGATGTACTCCAGCAGCAAAACAATCTTCCCATTCTCTGCCTCGCCTGTAATGTGTGTTCGCAAAGTCGCAACTTTTTGATGCCTTCAGTCAATGTGACAGCTATTACTGCATGGCAAAATGGAATAAGATTCATTTATATTCCTATTGGCAGGGTCATTAACATATGGATAAGACATTGCGAGTTAGTGTTTTTATAAGAAACCGGAAACTTGAAATTTCTAGAAAAAAAAGAGATGGCTGATTGTCGTTTAAGAAATTAATTATATTCGTAATTATTGCATTATGATGCATTTTTATATTGAGGAAACATAAAAAGATAAATAGAAGAGTTGAGAAAGCATTTTAAATTCAAATCCAGTTCCTGAATTTTAATTGAACTGAGGTAGCAAACAGGATGCAGAATTGCAATTTGAATGTGAAGAAGCAGAATTAAAATCAATTAAAATTTGAAATGAAAAAAAAGATGATTTAACTCATAAAAATATAGAAACAATTAAATAAAAAGCAACAAAGCCTTATTTAAAAGTTTTGAAAAACATTTAAAATGCCTTCAAAGTTTAAAGGATAGATACTAACAAAGTTTTCCGCAGAGCTGACCTGCTGGTAAACATCTGTTTTGATATAAACAGCAAGTCAATGTAGCAAACAAAGTTATATACCACCCATGTGACTCTGTAAAAATAGTCCCATTTGCACGTGGCCAAGCTCCTACTCAGATATCAAAACACGCCCAGAGAGCAGAAGCAGAAGGCCATTTAAAAGATCCCAGGCCTTTTAGTGACTAGACCAAAAGACTTCTAAGAAACTAGTGTTAAGGCAAAATCAGATTCATGTCTAGAAGGAGTCTCATGTATAAACCAAGCTCTCTGCGCTCTTTAGAACAGGAAAGGCACCAGATGAGACTGGCAGCCCCAGTTCTCAGTGGCTACCTGCTGAGGAAAGAAGCCCGGGACAGGGGGACATCTTCAAGGCAGACCGTAGGAAACCCTCCGATGGTGTGCCAGGACCCTGTTGTCCAAAATGCCCTGTACACTGGAAATGTAAAAGCCGTGAAAGAGATCTTCTCCAAAGGCTTTCCTTCAGACCTGTTCATCCAGCCTCAGGGAGGAGCCATGCGCTGGAGTGCAAATGGAAAAGTGAGAGGTAAGAATAAATTGTTTGAGTTGAGTTTGACTGTGCAATTGTCTCCTAGAGATCTGTTTCAATTGTCATGATTACTTGGACTGTTTACCTCTCAGATCTACAGCCTCTGGTTTCTGGACCTTTCTAAAGGTCATGCCAGGCAGCCTTTAAATAGCCTCTTTCTAAAAACAGGCAACAGACTAAGCAAATATATTCAGGGCAATCATCTGCAACACTGTGCCCAGTCTTAAGACTAATCCAGGCAATCAAAGTCGAAGCTGGATTCGCATCTGCTCCTTGCTTTACCTCACACATGGGGCCGAAGATTAAGTTTTGCAAACAAAAGGAATATCGCAGTGATGTAATTGCGACGGCTCAGGCGTCAGGACTTATCCTCCAGTTCTGGAATGCGCTTCTAGTCGGAGATGACCTCACTGTTATTAGCATCATCGATGACCCAGAATATGCTTTTCTCTTAGATGCCATATATGACACCAGTAACATAGAGGAGTGGAAGAACTTCAGGTTCAACTACAGAGGGCTAAGTATGCTACAGGGACACAAATGACGTTTTGGTGTTTGTTAAGATAGCTTGCTATACAAAATATTTTGGCTGCTTTTTCAGTGTACTTAATTAAAATGAGCTAAAGCATTAGAATGGCTGAGTATTTTATCACAACCTAATTTCATTGTTTAATCCATTAAAATACATAAATGTGAAGTTTAATAATTTTGTGTAATGTAGTTGTGTTGTGACTACATTAATCATTTTTGTCGCATTAACTGAAACTGCCTGAGTGGCTTCATAGAGATTTATTACCAAAACATTATTACCATAAAAACATTTTTGTTAATTAAAATAAATGGTAACTTAAAATATATAATTCATAAACTTGTTTAACTTGATGTATCAAAATAACAAACTGAAACAAAAAATGTATATATATGCACATATTTAAAAATAAAAACTATGAAATTACAAAAAAAAAAAAAAAGATGCCAAATGTGTCGTGATGGAATGTTACGGCAGCAATTTTTGAGCAACAATGACTGGTTGTCAATCATAAATTAGACAATGCTTATCTCATTCAACATTTATAGTATGAGGTTTGTGTCAGTGCAGAAACTTTTATGTTTCAGTTTCAGCTTCTGAGGAAAAAGACATTTCTTGGAATGATGAAGATTGTTTTTTTAAACAATGTTTCACACTTTTGAGGTAAATACAATGATAAGATAATCTTATAAATATGAAAATCAGAATATTAAACCAGGGTGAAATCTCAAACCTTACTACCTAAAATTAATTACTAGCACAGAATATAGAATAAAAAGGTGTGAAACAAGTCAACCTAGGGTTAAAACTGGTTAACAATTTTAAAATTAATTTCTTTTCTCTTTTTTGTCATGCACATTTAGTTGTGGAGGAGTATCACAGCAATGTACAGATTCCTGCACTTGTACACAAGCACTCAAACTTTGTCACACTAGCACATCTTCATTTCCAGTATTTCCACGTCAGACTCACCTGCTGTCATAGTCATTTGTTCCCCTTTGTGTTTCGGTTACACACAGATTGCTCTCTTCTTATTGCACCCACCCCGACTGTGTCTTTGAGGTTGTCTTGGGGTCTTTTTATAAGTTTGTGTTTATGTTTGTTCCTATGAAACCTACTGATACCGATCACAAAAATGAGTATTGTATAGGAGACAAATGCTACTGCACTTTGACTATGACATTACAGTCACATTGCATACTGAATGATGAAAAACAACCACATATGGTTTGGATCTGGCTTGAAAATAATTTAAATAAAGGTAAATAAATAATTAAGGACATATTAAATTGATCAAAATTGAGAGTAAAGACATTTAGAATGCTACAGAACATTTCTATTTCAAATAAATGTGTTATTTTGAACTTTCCACTTCTATATATATATAAAAAAAACAACAAAAAAAAACAAAACAGAAAATCATATTTATTTTAATCAGGGTTTCCACAAATTTTGTAACTGTAATATTGATAACAATAAGAAATGTTTCTTGAGCAGAGTAATGGCTGCTGAAAATTCAGCTTTGCACCACAGAAATAAATTAATTTTATTTTATATTATTTAATTTACATTATTATTTATATAATTTTTTATTTTAAAATCTATTCAGAGAGAAAACACTTAAGTTGTAGTCATTTTTCACAATATTGTTTTTATAAAATATTGTGTAAAATATAAAATACGTAAAAATAATGTTTTAGATCAAATAAAATGCAGCATTTGTGAGAATAAGAGGCTTCTTTCAAAAACAATACTTACCGATCCCAATGCACCAAAAAAAGCAGAATTTTGCTGCTCATTGGATGCTTAGCTAAAATACCTTGAATCTTCAAACTGTCCAGTCCTGTTCATGATTTCCTGACTGAAAATTAAATAAAGCTTCAAACTAACTGTTGTATTGAATATCTGTATTGAAAATCTCATAATTCTGCTTTTTTCAGGACTGTGGTCATTGACATATGAACAAGAGTTGACCACACCACTGCACATCACCGCTGGTCGGGGTTTCACCGAATGTCTGAGGCATCTCCTTCTGAGGGGCGCTCGAGTGGACCTGTCACCTGGGGGCACCACTGCCCTGCATGAGGCCTGTGAGGAGTGCCAGCCCGACTGCGTCAAGCTGTTGCTGCAGTACGGAGCCAATCCCAACGCAACCAATGAAGACGGGCAGATGCCGCTGCACGTGTGCACTGAACTCGATTCACTAGAGTAAGTGCTTGTTCAGTACAGTAATTACAGGAAAACCTGTGGTGAATTTTGTGATTTCAAATGACTGTCAGATTGGCACTTGAAATGAAGGTACTGGTCAGAAGTTTGGAATAATTAATATTTATTATTTTATTTTATTTTAATAAAGGCTCTTCTGCTCACCAAGGCTGCATTTATTTGAAAATAAAGTAATTTTATATATATATATATATATATATATATATACATAGGAGAGAGAGAGAGAGAGAGAGAGAGAGAGAGGAGAGAGAGAGAGAGAGAGAGAGAGAGAGAGAGACAGAGAGACTGTATTTTAAAATGTAATTTATTCCTGTGATGCAAAGCTGAATTTTCAGTTAGATGAATAAAATAATTGATTTTCTGTTTTTTTTTTTATATCTTACCCCATCTTACCTTAAACTTTTGAATTATACTGTATCATGGATTTCTGCAAAAATATTAAGCTACAGAACTTTTTTCAACTTTGATAAGAATAAGAAAATGTTTGTTGAGCACTAAATCAGCAAATTAAAATGATTTCTGAAGGATCATGTGACACTAAAGACTGGAGTAATGCTGCTGAAAATTCAGCTTTGCATAAATTATATTCAATATATATATATATATATATATATATATATATATATATATATATATATATATATATATATATATATATATTCATACAGAAAACAGCTATTTTTAATTGTAATAACATTTCACACTATTACTGTTTTCACTGCATTATGGAACAAGTAAATGCAGCCTTGATCAGCATAAGAGAGACTTCTTTTAAAATCATTAAAAATATATATTATTAAAAATTTTGACTGGTAGTGTACTTGTAATATACACTTCTATGCTAAATAATATCCTACAAAATTAATATCACTTATGCGAAATGTATTATAGCCGGACTTTTGAAGTTTTTTCTGTTCCAGATGTGCCAAACATCTAATCGCATTCGGTGCTTTGATCAGCGGTCAAAGCTTGGATGATAACGACACACCCCTTCATGTGGCGGCCCGCCATGGCCTTACTGATCACGTGGAGCTCTACTTACGACACGGAGCTGCACTTAACCTACAAAATGATGATGGAAACACACCGCTGAATGCCGCCTGCTCCCAGCCACAGGACTGCACGTCTCTGGAGCGCTACAGCCGTGTTTGTCACATGCTGGTGGCTGCTGGGGCAGACATTCATATCAGTGACGCGGACAAGCAGACTCCACTGCACATGGCATGTAAGAATGCCAACCCTGACGTAGTGGATCTACTGCTTCAGTATAAAGCATTGGTCAACGAAATGGATTATGGTGGCGATGCACCCATGCATAACATCCTGAAGGTGGTAGCTTACAAGATGGACCATGAGCCTGAGAGGATCGTACAGGCACTTCTCAATTACGGATCCATCAGGGTGTGGCCTGGAGCTCTGCCCAAGGTCAGGACTGGAGAAGAGAGTCTGTGGCTATAGCTGCTTTCCATTCAAAGTGGGATTATATTTCTATATCCCTACACACTGAAGAATTTGGTTCTTAAGCAGTTCTTTGGGGTAGCTGATCTGCTATATAGCACAACTGCTATACAAAGAACTGTTAAGCCCTGTATAGTTCTTTAAAGGTTTTCTAATGCTCTCTTAGCATCTTAGGTTCTCAGCCTTTCAGCCCCCAAGGCCCCCTTATAAGGAAATATTCCAGGGCCCCCACACAGGACTTTTTGACCTCAGAAAAGCATAAAAGTGAATTCAAAACAGATTTTGTCATTGTAGTAAATTCCCATTCATAGCAAACAAATGAAGAGTGGAGTAACATATCTAAAATCTAAGGAGGAGAATGGGGTTCTTATGGTTCTACATACTGTAGCACCATTTGACAAAGCTGCTTTAAAGATAGGTGCTATATAGCACTTAAAGTGGATCCCATTTGATTACGAGCCAATAAACCATTTTCAGTGTTATTTAGCACCATTTTTCGTCTTACTGGGAACAAAATCCTTATCTAATAGTCACATTCTTGGATATACTAAATTTTATATTTTTCATATATTTATCCACATTTTATCCTTAATGTTCTTTGTTTCACTCTTATTTTGACTATTTGTTTCTATCAGGACTGGTTCCAAATTATTATTAAATTCCGTTAAAATTCAGATTTTCTGACTAGGGATATACATTACTGACTACTACAACCCCAATTCCAGAAAAGTTGGGATGTTTTGTAAAATGCAATAAAATAAATAATCTGTGATTTGTTAATTCTCTTTAACTTTTTTTAATTGACAAAAGTACAAAGAAAAGATATCCAAAGCTTTATGTTGATGGCTGCAACACACTCCAAAAAATTTGGGACAGAGGCAAAATATAAGTAAAAACGGTTTTGGAATATCCAAATTAAACTGTTTTAAAACAGTTCAAAGTAAGCAGGTGAATTGGTAATAGCAGGTGAGGGTATCATGTTTGGGTGTAAAAGGAGTATCTCAGAAATAAAAAAAAATTCTCAATGCAAATTTGCAAAGAATTTCGGTCTTTCACCAACAAACACACTTAATATTGTTTTTTTTTCAATATTGTGAAAAGACTCAGGGAATCCAGTGTTGGGCAAGGCAGGAAACCTCAGCTGAATGTGTGTGAGCTTTGAGCCCCCTGATGGCATTGCATGAGAACCCGTCCTGCTGCGGTGTGAAATGTAACCATATGGCCTCAGGAGTACTTTTTAAAACTGCTGTCACTCAACACAATCTGCCGCTGCATCAATAAATGCAACTTGCATTTCTGTTACTCTAAGAGAAAACTATACATCAGTTCTATGCAGTGATGTTGTGGGGTTCTCTGGGCCAGAGCTCATCTCAGATAGTCAAAAAGACAGTGGAAATGTGTGCTGTGGTCAGATGAGTCCACATTTCAACTTGTTTCTGAAAAAAAAATGGACGTTGATTTCTCAGTCTCCAAGACCAAAGGGACATCCAGATTTTCACCAGCGACAGATGCAAAGGCAAACGTCTGTTAAACATGTCTCTGTCCCAACTTTTTGGAAAGGGTGTTGCAACCATCAGTCAAAATTTGTTTATATTTACAGAATACAATTAAGTTGGTCAGTGAAAACATTTTGTCAAAGAAATAAATGTTAAAGAGAATTAACAGATCTCATATTCTTGATTTTTATTGCATTTTACAAAACGTCTCAACTTTTTTGGAATTGGGGTTGTAATTTTTGCCAGAAATATACCTTTTAAGAATTGGAATTGGAAACTAACCTTTCTGCCATTTGTAAGGAACGAACCCACTTCTCAAGAAGGCATCAATCTGCAATCCGTAAATTACAGTTTTCTTATGCACAGGTATTTATCCTATTGAACTAATATATATAGAAATAAATTAACTCAAAACCATCATTAAAGTTCACCATAAGCAGCATATGATATTTTATTTGTCACAAACGCAGAAATAATCACTTTCAGATGGATTGAGTTCTGTCTTTCAAAAGCGCAGTTAAAAACACTTGATATCAAGCATCCAACTAGTCGCACTTGTGCCAAATAAATTGCCTGAGTCTTAACGAGGCAAATGTTAATAGGAGATTAATTAGCAGTAATTGCAGAAATTCCCCACAATCCCCCAGAGGGGGGCCCAATCTGTTTATCAGCCCAAGTAGTTAATTATTCCATGCAATGTTCCCCCAAAAATACAACTTTGCACCTTTGACCTCCACAACACAGGTGGGGCTGTTGCACCAGGTGGAAACTGACAAAAAACTGCTCATCTATGACCAGCTTCCCTTCCACTGTATGTTACTGTGAAAGACACAGAATAGCATTTCTTTATCATTTTAGTTATTAATAGCAAAGCGAGATCTGATTCACAATCTAAGAGGTTTCTGAAGAACACTGAATTTGGATCTTTTTTCAGAAATAAACAAGATTTGGTTTTTATTTGATTTCACTTTAATGAAGCTTTTATAAAAAAAAATTATTTAGCAACAAGGATGCATTAAATTGAATAAAAGTGACAATATAAACATTTATAACATTACAAACGATTTCTTTTTCAAATAAATGCTGCTCTTTCGAATTATGTTGCATCACATGAATAAATTATTTTAAAAATATATTTTATATATTCAAAAATGTTTTTATAATATATATATATATATATATATATATATACACACACACACACACACACACATACAAAACCACTATAAAAAAGAAAAGAAAAAAACACTAGATTCTTATTTGTTAGTTTCATTTTCCTGTTTGTTTGTTTGTTTTTTCTTTTAATATGACATCTTTATTCTCTAATATATCTGGCGCAGGTGTTGAAATATTGCTGCACATCTCCAAGAACAATAGAAGTGCTCTTCAACACATATGACCGCCTCAAAATCACTGAAGCCTGGGTAGAAGCTGTACCTCCTGAGGTGTTTCAGGTCAGATGATGTCAAGCTTTTGACTTTTTTCTTAAATATAATGTATATATAATGTAATGTATATATGTATATAAATATCTAAGTAAATGCTAAAAAGCAAGTTTTATTGAAATAAAAAGCACCTAAAGAGCTCAAAATAATCTTCTCACAATAGCATATAATATAAATTAAGTATATTGTTTTCACACAGAAACACCGGGAATTCTACGAATCCCTGTTTGCACTGATGCAAACTCCTCGATCTCTACAGCATTTGGCCCGCCACAGACTCCGAGTGTTCCTGGAAGGTCGCTTGCATAAGGTGGTCCCTAAACTGGGTCTCCCAACCTTTCTTAAAAATTACCTAATGCTGGCATTCAGAGACTATATTCACTGAGAGAGACCACAAACCTGACACTGTACAACATACAAATTAAGCATGCAGTGATTGAGTTTTGTACCATGAAGTGCCATTGAGTTTTGTTTTATTATGTGTGATTCTGAATTATTTGTATTGGAAAACTGTCCTGACTTTACCAAAGATGATGTAGTCAGGTGGCAATTTTATAGCGAATCATTAAATGGAGGTAATGCTTAATGCCAATCTGTGAGAGAGATTTTTAATGTAAAATGTATTTTATTATTACTGATATCTATTTTAAAGCCTTGGGAAAGAAGATAGAAGGTTGTTCGTGAAGAATAAAACAGGAGGATGCAGAAGGTCTGTATATTTAATTATATCCAGTGCAACACACATTCATTATTACATTAACTACCACAGTGGGGCGCCATGGAGCTCAAGTGGAATCTGAATTTCTATTTAAAGTTCTCAAATCACTGATAGGAATCAATGCTTAATTGACGGATTTTCAATGGAATATATTAAAAAGTAACATTCTGACGCTTTAATGTTTTAAATTTCTTGTCAAATAAAATCTTTCAAATGTATTAGTACTGATTTAACTTATTAATTTGAGCTGATTTCCCAAAGTTACTTAAAAATCAATTTATGCACTACATTTAAAGCATACTGATTTGTGGGCCAACTACAAATGCATTTAAGTATTTTCCAGTAAATATGTTCAAATACTGATCTATATAAAATAAAAAGCATTTTTTTTTCAGGAAGGCAAGGTTCTGTTTTTCTATTTTATTTTAGCAAATTGTCCGTTTTTAAGCTTGATTTGATTGATTTGCTTGTCTACACTGAGGTTTTCCTTATCATTTCTAATTATCCTGTTTTTACATCACATTTTATATTAACAGAGGACAACAGAAAATCATGCTGAAACATTACAATTCAGTGATTTGACATTTATATTCAACATTTTAAGGTCAAGATTGGACAAGATGGGGTCTATTACAAAAGGATTTATATTGAGTCAATTAATATTGTTTTAGACATA